>NW_020439067.1:158694-201171 GCF_000699045.2 Agrilus planipennis | reverse complement strand
TCCAGAGTTCAAGTTACTTATTATAAAAGTTTGAAATTTCTGGTAGCTTTTTTTCTGTTAATAAAAATAAATTTAATCTGTTCGGTTAACGAATCTCCATAAAATGACGTGTAAAATTACAATTTTTTAAAATTTCAATAACTTTCTAACGGTTTAGTGAATCGATTTGTAATTTTTACAGGAGTTTTAGAATTGAATGAGGAACGTTCTTCCAAATTTTGAATTTGTCTCGTAGCGTTTTGACATACCTCCCAAACATCCTTAAGGGGTTGCTGTTCACCCTTTTAAAAGGATTACATATAACCGTTAACTGTAGAAATGTTTGTGCGTCACAATTTGAATTTGATGAAGGAAAAAAATAGCATCAGTTTTGTTTTCCTTTCATGTTTCGCCATTTAAAAAAGGTGTCAAGCACCTGCATGTAGACATATGTATCTAAACATATTCGTACATCGCACATTTACACCTATAAATACCTGTGCGTATTTACATCAGCAGGAACTGCATGTACCCATACACATTTCTACTTTGCCTCAACTGAACAATACTACTTGCCACATTGCACTTTATTACCGTTCCGAGAAGTCTAATTGTATGCCAATCATATTTATCTGCCTGAATAACATTCTTCACTGCAGGAACTTCTTAACGACAAAGTTAGGACAAAATGACTTCACGTATTATTACACGCATACATATCTTTCGATTGTTTTGTATACAAACGCTTCAGAAACTGCAGTTTTAAACGAGAAATTTCCTTTTTTAGTAGCAGTCACCTAGGAGCCGTTCAAGTATTACGTACGTAACTAATTGTCAGTTTGAGGAGGAACCTTAAGGCTTCACAACAACCTACACTCTTGTAAAGCGTTAAAGTACATTTCGTTTTTGTTATAATTAAAGAATAACACAATAAATCGATATTTTAGTGATTCTCCGGTTACTTAAATGTTGCCCTATCCTAAAATCTAAATGGTGAAACTGAAAATGCAAAAGTATCAAACGGTTTCGAGTACTAACTGTAAAATTGCTCTGATAAAAATGCATTCAAGATATAATATGTAAAATGTCTATTTTGAAATATGTACCACAAAGTCGTCAGTCCTAAGACTGGGCTGTCCTATCCTGAACTTATCTTTGCATTTCTTTCCCTAAAACTAGAAAAAAAACTTTTGGGTGTTCCATTCCCACCAGTTACTAATGCTGTTGGGCGGGCAGTCCCTCCGGACTACGCCGGAAGGTAGGGCGGAAGGCCCTCTTCAGTCTCCTTTCAGGAATCGTGGGAATGGGTGGATGATGGTTCGGGTGAGAAAGATGAGACGGACGAAATGAAGACAGAAAAGAATAAAAGATTATCTATGGAATATTACTGCACCAGCATTTGCCTAAAGGATCTAAGGAAACCACAGAAAAACTTGGACCAAGGCAGACCGACCGGGAATCGAACCGGTATCCTCCCGAATGCTAAGCAATGATCTAGACCTCTTCAGCTTTCTGCTTCTAGTATGTCTCTAAATAGCTGTTCGTGCCTAAGAAGATGTCCTACCAACTTATCTCGCCTATTTGTTATCGACTTCCACAGCGCCTTCTGTTCTCCTACTATTTTTAATATCTCCTAATTTTTAACCTTTTCTATCCACGGTATTCTCGTCATTTGCCTGTAACAACACATTTCGAACGCGTCTAACCTTTTATTTTCGCGGTCTAGGCATACACCTGTAACATTTTTTTTTCGAATTTCTTTATTAATTATTCGCGAGCATAGAAGTGGCTTCTTTTTGTTATAGACGACTCTACTGCTTTACTTTACTGCTCCATCCATCCTAAGTTTTCTATCTGACTTCCTAGATACCGAAAATTGGACACTTACACCAAAATATGAGCCTACTATTAATAAAATTGTTCGATTATTCCTAAAACGGCAGTTCGAAGAAATTTTCACAAATCTCTCTCTTTTATTCGTCCCAAGTTCTTACGCCATTATTGGAGATTTAGTTTGAAATTTTATAGCTACATTTTCGTGAGAAAATTCCGATATTTGAACGACTAGCTTAAGTACTACAATTGTCGGCAATTTTGAAAAGAAATCTGGCCGTATTACGTGGAAGTCTGAGGATGCAGAAGAAGACGCTTGTCTGGGAGTCTGAGACCAAGTAATACAATCTTTGAAGCAGAAAACCAACGGCTATTAGCAACCTTTGTGCCCGCAGTTCAAACGCCCAGAAAATAGAATACACCGAGTACGTGCTCCCTATTATAAGGTTTGCATACAAGGACCACCCCGCAACGACGGGGATATAAACTGTACACGGGGGTGGTTGTAGTGCCGTTGCAGTCGCTCTCACGGTGGTGCTGATGTTTCTTCATTCAAAAATTCGGAAGAATTCCATTCATTCACTCGTTTCAACTGATGCATGGTGGAAATACGTATGTAATTGTTCGAAATTCCAACGGCTTTTCATTGATAAGTTGAAGACATGGGAATTTATGGGGTAACATCATACATTAGCTACAAAAACGTATTATCCACTATGAAACAGCGGCGGAATTCATCCTTCTGCAAGTTGTGAGCAAAGCGAAGCACTTGCTCAGTTCGCTAATGATGAATTCGTAATTTTCGATTATTTTACTATAGTTTTAACTTGCTTCATTTGAGAAAAATCTTTCTAAGTTCGTTACTGCTTGTCGTTATTTGCTACTTAAAGAGATAAATAACACAATTTATTGTTATTAGATCCACTTTTAAAATCGATTCACAACTTCTCGGAAGTGCATACTTATTTTCTGATATGGTGCCATAAAATAATAATAACGTTGACCGGATCAGTAATTTTAGTGTCACTAAACGGCTGTTGTGGCGCCAAATTGTTGCTAGCAAATAGACTTTGTGAATCAAAGCATATACAAACGTGAATGTAATTAACTTATGCTCCCTTGCAAAACAATTAAACAAAGTGATTAATCTTGATGTGACTCATTTGAGCGGAACTTTTTTTGCCAATAATAGATATTAGTTGCTGTTCACACGCCTGGCAGTTCCAAGGAGGGATGAATACTTGTATTATATTTCAATTTTTTTATTGACTATATCGCGAAAATATTGTACATGCACACGAACATATTTACATATACATAATAGTTGGCATGCGGTTTTTGTTTAACGGTTATTTGCATATAACTTTTTTATTATTACAATTACAGAGCATTCCGCAACTGAATCATTTTTCCTGTAAGTTTTTTGCATAATTAGGTGTATTAAAGTCCAATAAAGTTGACGGTTGTTCTACAGGTACAGAACAAGGTGATCATACAAAGTATCTGAATATTGTGACAAACAAAATAGCAGTACAAAACAGAAGGAAGAAGTATTAAAAGGAATCATTAAAAATAGATTGGTAGGACACCTTCTTAGACATAGGGGGCTAGTTAGAACAGAAATGGGAGGCAGAACCAAATTCACTCCCATTAATGACAATTTACCCGGATGTGGAAAGAGGTTGCAGTTAAATTTACTCCTAAAGGCAAGTGAAGTTCATTCCAATCGTCTATAGTGTTACTTTCCAAAAAAAGACAAAAATCTAGCTTCTTCTTGCTAAAATTTAATAAAATATTTGAGTAGAGGCGGGAAATGTTAGACTGTTAGCCACCTTATCCGAATATAATGATGTATAATTTACAAATGAATTTTTTTATTCTTGCCATTTATACATTTTCTTATATCCTTATTATACATTTAGAGGATTAAAAGACAATAATAAGGCCAGGAATTTACCACTCACTGCAAAACTTGTTCTGATTAATTTGAGAGTGAATACTGGAAGTAGGCGTTAAAAGAGGAAGTAAAAGCCTTTTTTAGACTTTCAACATGTGCATTATGTTAAAAACTAGTAAGGATTGGTAAAAAGTGAAACTTCCCTTTTTCCCCAAATCACTTAATCCTTGTTTATTAAACTTAATTGCGAAACTGATAAAAATGTAGGTTAAAGGGCGTAACTCCTATTCGGCACACGCACCCCTCAAAAAGAGGAACTAATGGCCTTCTTGAACTATATGATTTGAAAAATTGATAAATACATCATATTAACAAGTGTAGCTACAAATTTACGAAACCGAGCTATTAATCTTTCTTTTCAACCATGACAGATTGCTATTCGCAAACTGAAACCGTTGAAGATTCTTCAAGGTATTTCACATTCGGGGAGGTAAACCTATTAAAAAGGCGCCAGATCAAGTGGGCAACAAATTCCACGTATTTTACGGCCAAATAAGGGTCGCTATGGGTCGTTACAAAACTAACAAAAGCACCCGACATTTCCTTTACAACTGACGAACTAGAACTTGAGTCTGTAAGGACTTAAAAATAGCTTACCTACTTCTAGATACATGTTTGGACGCATTGATAAGAAAAACAAATGAAAAGCCTTTTGTTGTGAAGGTGAAATAAAGCAGGTAGTTAAATTATAACTGTTACTTTTAGGAATCAAAAGTTGTTGTTTTGTTGTCTAAATTAATTAGGATTTTCAAAAGTTGTTGTTTCGACAAAGATTTTAGATTCCTTATAAATTCTTAATTCATCCTGACTGATTTTATTGCCTAATTGCCATTTGTTTTTACATTGCTTACAAGAAAGGAAGGACTTCTCTTCTAGAAAAAGAAGTTAATTTGTAACTTCAACTTCTGTTAGAGACGCCTCATTGTAATATCTATATTTAAAGCAAAACAGTGCATTTCCAAAGACTCTTCTGTTTGTAATTGTCTCTTCTGAGAACACCTTTCACAGTCCATCAGTATTGTTCTTTTTCACTTGTTCCACTCGATGAAATTTCTCAAAACGACCCTCGAGGAAAAGAAGATTATTATTATTATTATTATCATCAAAGAGAGAAGGATCCACTAAGAACAGCAACAAACATCCATCCACCACTGAATGTTGCCCCATTCCTAGCATCTTCGGTGGGTGATTCCTGGAAGTCGTCCATTCACAACAAGCCAGCGGTGTTTGTAGGAGATAAAAGATGTGGCGCTACGACACAAGAAAGAGAAAATAAAACCAGCAAGAAACAGCACACACTGACACATTCGTACACACACAGATTAGGCATGTAGAGAGCAGCACAAAAACCGAGGTGACCCTGAATACAATACAAGAAATAAGCCAAGACACAGGCGGAACCAGAACTTTACCAAAAAAAAAAGAAATGGGGACTAATACCGCTGCTACTGGAAAAATTACCAAAAAGCAAGCAAAGTTTGGAAATATTTTTTGACCATCTTCAAGAATCCACCTGATTAGGGGGTTATGAAGATGAGTTCTGATACAATATTTTATCAATAAGTACATTATCAAACTTTGATTTAGTTGTTTTTCGATTCTTTCTAACTGCAATTTAGTACACAATCTCAATGAGATGAAAGGATTGCAATTACTAGATTCCCGTTTTGTAAACTTTGACAAATGACAAATTTAATAGCATGAATAATAAAAAGCAAGTTTCTGGCATGCATCCTCAAGCAAAAACAATGGTTCCAATTTGATTAAATAGTTAATGAATAAAAGGAAATGTGGAAATTTTCCAACTAATATCCAAAGGACAGAGGCAATAAAATATAAGGCTTTAAAAAAAATTGTCAAAAAGTCAGAAATTGAAGATTTAGAGGAAAATGTGAAGATTGAAGTTCAGAATATGATTTACAATTTATAAATATTCCAGTTTTAAAAGAAACTCAGGTTCAAAAGACGAGGTTAGATTTGAAACGTTATCAAGGTTAGGTTTTTGCTATAAATTTAATCTGTAGCCACAAACAGTTAGTTCCATTTGTTAACAATTTTTAATATTCTTCCATTTTGTTTTTTTTTTCTGTTCGCAATTCTCTTTGGAGTTACTGTATTTTTTTTATGTGATCCATAAACTAAATTATGTCGGGACCCTCACGATAAGATTGGGGTTGACTATACACATTTTCCAGTTTACAACTACATGTATGTATATTTGTACACCTTATCAAAAGGCACTCGGCAATTACCAAGGTCTACCTTCTAATTCTAGATATTTCGTTTTAATATTTTCTAATGGTGGAAACAAGAGCATGTTGGATAGAAAACTGGAATTTGTTAGGGTTTATAAGGAGTGTACAACAAAGAAACCTCTAAATAATAAGGAATAAAGATCACTAGCAAATAATATGAACAATTGCAACTTAATTTTATGGAGTTTAAGCATATTCTTTGCAAGATCAAATTCCATTTCCACTGGATCCAGTTCTAGGAGTTCCACTTCCTCTACTTTGATTTTATCGTCGTAAAACAATGATTATTCGGTCATTGTATAGTAGATCTATGAAGTAACGCCACTGACTGAAGAAGAACGGCTTATTATCCAAAGAATACCGAAGTTCAACCGTCAAAGTATTTTCTCTGATGGACCTTTTTGCCTTTCCATTTGACTTTAAGGTGACGACGAAGACGCCGTCAATGCGGTGGTCGGTTGTATTACGATCACCCTAACAGCAGGTTGATCTCATTGTTAGCAGAGATTCTTTCCGTACCGTTTTTATAGGAAGACGTTAGTTAAACTATTAAACAAGTTTTACACCTTTTAGCAGAGACCTGTTGTGTTAAAACTTCGTATAGGTATGTACAACGGCCAGTCATGCACAACGGCTATTGTGTCTGAAATTAATTTGTTAACTTGTTTTACTGCTCCTATGACACACTGGACATACACTAAATTGAATTTAAACTCTACTTTAAGGACTTTTCGTTCAGTACAAATATTTAAACAAATTTAATTAGGTACTTAATGTTTATTACGTTTTTGCGTATGTACCCCTCTTGAATATCGACTCTTCTATGATTAAAACGAAGAAAAAGTTTTGTCAACTTGGTGCCTCTAGCGGAAAAACTAAATTTGGAATTGAAAAGTGCCTCATTGACACTTTCAATTCATTTTTGCAATAATCTCAGAATCTTGAAGAACAAATTTTATATTAGGGTAATTTATTCTTCAGTTTAATTTTTGTTCATTATTTCATTGTTAAGTCGCTAAGGACTAGATCTAGTGAGTAAGGAAGATGGTGAAGCAGTTCAAACAGTACTTTTAGCTTGCCAATATTTTTCCGTGTAATGTTTTTACCTTTTTCAATATAATGAACTAAAAAGACAACCCCCAGAAAATAGTTGCCAATACTATTCCAGCCGAAGAAACAGTCTTTTCCGTTTTTGGTGTCAAGTCTCCCTTTGAAGACCACTGTTTTAACCATGTATTTATTTCTGGAGTACTGGAGTATAATGGTGTATCTAAATTTCACCTACAGTAGGTATTTAATCGACGCGAAAACTTTAATTTAGTAATTAAATTCATTTGAAACTTAATAGATATCAGTGTTTTTATTCATTTAATAATATCGAGTTCCAAAAATAGTTTAGTGTACTTTGACATTATTGTCTACGTATTCCACAAGTATTATGTTATTTATTAAGATATATCAAAACATGTCTTTAGATAAAATCAACTTAATGCGAAAAACGTGAAAACAAAACGTAACTCAAGTAAATGTAAAATGTTTTATGCAAGTACTATTGTATTATCGTCCATGAAAAGCTGGACGGAGCATTAGTACAACTTTACCAATGACTCATCACCAAGGAAAAACGTTTTCTTTTATTAACATAAACGACAAACATTTCCTTTAAAGGTTCAAAGACATCGGACAATGTCAAAAGTTCGCGCTTTTCATTTCTGTCAAGTGCGAATTTCTAACAATAAAAATAAACTCCATTACTTAGACATAAGTTACATTGTATATTCAAATTTTAAACATACGAAGTAAGCAGATGTATATAAAAAATGGATTACGTAACAAATGAACACAGTATGGGTGTTTCATGGTTAAAGACCTTTGTATTCGAGTAATGGCATTTAAATACGTAAAACAAGCAGATGTCCAAATAATAATTACTATATGGTAAGAGCAACGCTGTATAAAAATAACTTCTAAACACTTCATAAAATTCACAGATACATTATAAAATCTTTTATATTCCATACATAGTCGTTTTTTACTCCTGGGGTTTTCTTATCCCGAAATAGGAAACAGAAAGCGTATAAGGACCCTCATTCGCCCATACGTACTAAATCGTAACTTTCTGGTCAAACTAGTAGAACTAGAACTTAATAGAACTATAAGTAAAAGAACAAAAACTTTTTCTGTCTGAAGATGGTTGAATAAACCGAAACGGCACAAAAAACATAAAGTTGTTTAATGATTTGACCACCGCTCCGGAAAAAACTATATAATTCTGGTCAGTTTTGTGTTTTTTAGGCAAATGCAGGTACAGTTCATATTCCAAAGGTAATCTTTGACTTCTTTTCTGTCTTCATTTCGTCCAACCCATTTTTTTCTCCCTAAACACCCACTTACTCCCTCGATTCTTAAAAGGAAAGAAGAGAGTCTCTCTCTACTCTCCAGGTTTACGCTAGGTATACAACATTGGAAGAATATCATGGAAAAAAACATCGTTCAATTTTAGAGTTATGAAGCATATCTATGGAAAGGGTTGATTATAAACTTTATTTAATTTTTATCTGCAATTTTTCTACAGAAATTGTATACTTAAATAGGTACTAAATATGTTTCTCAGTATATTTCTGAAACTTCTACAATTAATACAAGAAAGCCAAGTGGAGTTTTGTGGAAAACAGCGACAATCTCTCACTGAAAATGGTACCTTGGGCTTCGTCTTAGGTTTTGAAACTTTTTTGTGGAATTTTGCGCTTTAGGTTCCCTACAAGTAGTTGTTTTATTTTTACAGAAAACAAATCTTGTATTTCAATACAAAGTATGTACGAATATGCGCTTTAATCAATCATAAATGTCGGGTCTAGTTCCAATGATTTTCCTACCCAAAGTGCAAGAATTCCGCATCAAGAACGGCATCGCGAGTCTGTTTTATACGTTCCGTATTTTTTCGGAAAACCCCATAAAACATTACCGTTTTGATAAAAAAAAAGAAGAAACAGTCAAATCTGATCCGTTTACTCGATTAGAGTATTTATAGCTCCTAATAAAATGTATTTATCAACATGATTGGTGAAATCTGGACTACAGCTGATTGTCATATCGTCTAGAGAATGTGTGGGGTGGGAGCGCCGTTTCCCACGATGGATACTTGTAGAATGCGAAGAAGGCGGGAACACTGAAGCCAGGATGCGTATTTATATTACCATGTAAGTATTTTAACCGTTTTTACGGACCTTTAAACTCTTATATTAGGTACACAGCATCCGTCAAAAAAGACAACTCCAAAATAAACCCATTTTTTTACTCGTCGTTTTTCCAGCACTGCACAATTTAAATAATTTACTGCTGCACAGTTTTTTGGCAATAACTAATGAGACATCATTAGATGATTTCAACTTTTACAGTATTTTCAAATTCCTGTTTAACGACAATTTATGTTTATGACTACATTTGCTAATTTGCAATTCCAAAGAAACGATGACTGCTTAAAGTTTAAAAGTTTGTAAATAGATTGTAAATTGGATACCAGTTTTTTTTTAGTTTATATATTACATAAAATAAAAGTCAGTTTGTGTTTTATTAATAAGGCCATTTTGGTATAATAAACAAATGAAAACTTCTTGCTAATTATTGATCAAAATGATGTCTATGCATAATGTTATAAAAATAAGAAAAAGTCAAAAAATCGTTCTTTAAAAAGAACATACTTCTAACGAAGCCTGATTAATAACATTCAACGAAAATTTTTCTGGGAATAAGACCATAACAAACCGATAAACTATTAAAATTATTTTATACTTATACAGTAGAAACACGATAATGTCAAATCCGGCTTGTATTGCCACCAGCATATCTGAACAAACTACCATTAAGAAAAATTAATGTTTTCTCAATGTCTTAATAAATTGATATTTCGCCGTTATACGTTATTATTGTTAGGCTATTGATGTACATCCCCGATATATGTATTTGGTACTTCCCCAGTTTTATTTGCTATGAAGACATGTTGTTTTACTTGTATATTTACATTAGATAGGGATATAATTCGTTAGTATTGAAAGTGCCATTATGCAAAAAACATAAAGAACTTGAGAAACAAACATTTATGTTTTCTATTCCATGTAGGTGTAGGTCATAGTGGTGTAACATCCGTACCTACAACCATGCCCTTCCACCGGCCCTGCTTACACAAAGGTAAACAATTTCTTACACAATACTCTTAAAATTATAATTATTACATCAATCTCTATTTCGTCCATTCTTATCCCTCTACTTCAAGCATTCTCATTCTGAATTTCCAATCCTAACTAGACTTGCTTTCTCTTCCACCCTTGCATCCACCCTTTAATATAATCACAGATTTCTTCTCAAACTTTACCTCTTTCTGTTTTAATTGTAAACCTACTCATTTAACCCTCTCGCCTCTCATTCTTCCATCCATTCAAGAGCATTAGTAACGACAAGATCCTAGAGAAGGAAAACAAATAATGAAGTTTAGGGGAGCGCGTGTGTGCCTAGGACTTTTAGTAAAAGCGCATCCTGGTTGTTTATCTCTGGCGGAACCAACTATAAGCTTTTAATAACGGACGAAAGCCTTTATACTTCGCAGGTCTGCGCCTTCCAGCGAAGTCTGAACAACGTTTTCGTATGCTATGCAAGTGTGCTTGGTTGTTGGTCGGCCGATTGTGTATACGAGTCTGCCATGGCAGTCTGTTGTGGACTTACGATCAGACGCAATATAAGCAATGTCGCTTATACATACGTCTTGGATCTGTAGACAACATACATATACATACTTCTCGTTTGGCGAGTTATATGCATACATATATACCTACATAGTCCCGACACGATGACCCATGACTCTCCATCGTACCTTCAATAATGAAATTGTACTTGCTCCTTTTTCTTCCCCTATTCCTGTGTTTGATCATGTTTTTATTTGGATTTGACCTTTCAGACTTTTCAAAAGTTCTCGGGGACGAAAGAGACAAAAGAATCCAAATGTTGGTCATCAACTGCTTCTGACCATGACCTCGAAATATGTCACATAAGATGAAGTCACTTCCGAATTTTAAACAGAAATTGAGGGTCAAATTTATCGCATCCTTTTCACTTCACATCAAAATATCTAAAAAAAATATTAATTACTTTAAAGTCGCAAATATTATGTATATATACGTAGTCTCGACGCGATAACCCATGCCTACAAATTGTACTTCTCTTTTTTCCCTTTTTCCTGTGTGTTGACCGTGTTTTTGATTGGATTTGATCTTTCAAACTACAGGAAAGTTCTCATAGATTCGCGAATAGACGAAGCAAAGGATTCTAAACGTAGACCATCAACTGCTTATAACCATGACCTCGAATTGTGTCACATAAGATGAAGTCATTTCAAAATTTTAAATAGAAATTGAGGGCCAAATTTTATGGTAACCTTTTCAGCATAAAAATAAGTAACACGAGTATTAATTATTTCAAAGTCACGAAACAGGAAGAGTTTAAAAACTGGAGTGTAAGGAAATAATTTGGAGTGATACGAATTTTGAAGTACTTTTGGAAAAACTGTTTAAAAAAAGCTACTAGAACAGATAAATTCCTTTATCTTTATATAAAAATGAAACCTTAA
Source organism: Agrilus planipennis (assembly GCF_000699045.2). Taxonomy (NCBI): domain Eukaryota; kingdom Metazoa; phylum Arthropoda; class Insecta; order Coleoptera; family Buprestidae; genus Agrilus; species Agrilus planipennis. Next base: position 189,527 of record NW_020439067.1, on the reverse strand, counting down.
AGACAATTTACGTTACAATACATCGTGGTACTGTTAAATGATAGACAGGCTCTACTAATATATGACTATGTATCAGTCTTCATCTACCTTAAGCTATAGATTGATTTTATGGCCGGATAAGTTCTTTTCATCTGAAGAAGGTGTTAAGGTCGAAGTGGAAAGGAAAAAGAAGACGAGAAGATGCTTAATTTTATAATGCTTATGCACGTAAGCAGTGTCAGAGTAACAAAATCGATTAAAGTTTTGTGAAGGTAGTAGTGTTTGATGTAGTCGTAAATACGCAGTTTTTCTTCTGAAACCCACGCGAAAGAATGCATGAGGAATTTATAAACATGAACTGCAATTTGCGCTCATAAAACCATACGAGAAGTTCTAGACTGCAATAGAACAGCTAACGATAAGTAGAAAATTTGAGAAAAATTATAAAATCGCAATATCACGCTATTATCTTTCGTAAAAATTTACAGGAAGAATTACACATCATATCATTCATATGTAAATCCATTACCACACAATACCATAACATTTTATTTTTAAATAATGCGCTTAGTTTGTGTGTTTTTTTTATATTCCTAAGAGGGATTGTCTAGGGAACAGTCAAATTAATTGTTTGTTATTTTGATACCAGTTTTAACGCAAAAATGATGTGTCTTTATGAATTAATCAAACCTAGGGGTCAACTAACGTTTTATCAAACGTCCTTGGAAACTGGATCAAGTCAAAACACAACAAAAATAAGTAAAAACAGGATAATTATTAACAAAATTATAGTTTACACTTAATTAGAAGTTGATTTACGAGAAGCCGTTTCAAACTTTTTAATTAGTCTGATATAAAACATGGTTTCCTTTTCATATCACAATTTTCATTCGATGAAGCCTCGGCTACAAGAAATTGTAAATGATGAGAATCTCTAATAAGCTGAAATGCGTTACATATAAGTTCGTGAACATCATATTAAGTCAGTTATGAATAAGTCATAATCCTTATCTAGGATATTTTTACAGTATCTAATTAAACATCGTAAAGCGTTCGAAACGGACCACTTAATGTGATTCAAAAAAATATTTGTGTTTGTATAAGTATGTACATGAAAATAGCAACTAATGTAGAACCTTATTTAAACAAAATTTTGTCCTATACGAATTTAATTAAAAATTTAATATTAAAAAAATGAAAAACCAACAAATTATTGTATTTATGAATGTTCAAAACACTATTATTTCAATATAACAGATTTACATCATTCAAAACAGAATTTACTCTTCCCTTCATTATATTTAAATCACTACTAGGGGGTCAATAAACTCAGGTTATCAGTCAATGATTCCTAGACAAGAAGAACATGAATGAAAACGTAAACTTCATTCATAATTTTTAATTCATAACATTATAACGACGCCCTCTTTAGTTCCAATTCCATAGGTAGTTCGTTTGTACCAACCTTGAAAAGCCGTCAGAGAGATTTAACCTCAAATAATTGTAGAGTGTTGTTTTTGAAAAAGTTATTTAATTTTAACAACAAATCCCATAATTAACCAAAATGTCTGAAAGAAAAGTTTTAAACGTACGTTTCTTATTATATATTAATTCGAAGTAGAGATACCATTTATGTTTATTAATTTTCAGAAATACTATCCGCCTGATTTTGACCCCTCAAAAATACCCCGTATGAAATTGCCCAAAAACAGGCAATATACAGTGAGATTAATGGCCCCCTTTAATATGAGATGTGCAACATGTGGGGAATATATATACAAGGGCAAGAAATTTAATGCTAGAAAGGAAGATGTTGAAAATGAAGATTACCTAGGAATAAGAATTTACAGATTTTACATCAAAGTATGTTTGATGTGACTATTGTATTACACTTGCAATGTACCAGTTAAGTTATTTTGATTTTCTTTTTCATTAGTGTACGAGGTGTTTACAAGAAATTTCCTTTAAAACTGATCCCAGAAACACAGACTATGAAATAGAAGCAGGAGCTACAAGAAATTTTATGGCATTAAAGTTAGCAGAAGAACAAGCTTTAAGAGAAGAAGAGGAAGAAAAGGAGGAAGAACAAAATAATCCTATGAAGTTATTAGAAAACAGGACAAAGCAATCTAAGAATGAAATCGATTTGTTGGAATCATTAGAGGAACTAAAAGATTTAAATAGAAGACAACAGGCTGTTGATTATGATACAATGTTACTTCAATATGATTCAGGGCTGTCAGCAAGGGAAAGGGAAGAGAAATTAAAGCAATTAGATGAAGAATATATAAAGTAAAGTCATCAAAAAATACATACTACTGTTTTTACTAATGTTTCTATTTCTAGATCTGTAAAATTCAATTCTACTCAGAAACGTAAATTAATTGTAGAAGAAGAGGTTGTTGAAGAAGAAGATGAAACTCCTTCAAGTACAAAACATAGCAAGGTAGATGACACTGCTGAAGAAGTGATTTCAACACCAGAAAACATCAAAGAAGTTTTAGTTAAGCAAAAAAGCACAAATACCTGGAATAAAAGCATTGGAAGCCTATCTGGGAAAGGAAAACTAAAGAATTTGGTAAAAGTTACAAAGAAGAATGAAAATGTTGGTAAAGAAACAAAACCTGCAATCACTGAAGGCAGTTCTTCAAGTTCTACACAGGTTACAACAACTGTAATAAATTCAGTAAAAACTTGTAGTGGCTTGTCTTTAGTTGGAGATTACTCAGATAGTGGAAGTGCAAGTGATTGACTGCTTATAAAATATAAATATATATACACAATGCACATTTTTTTATTATATAATATTGGGGAAAAGACAGTATATAAAATGATGTTAATGTTTAAATCAGTTCCTTCTTGGAAATGAAAAAAAATCTTTTATAAGTCTATAAAAAGGTAGCATTACAAATTGTAAACAAGGTGAAGTGTTAATGATAAAAAATAAGCCACTCTTTTAATAAGAATAAGAAATAAACTGTTTATAAAATGATCCATTTGTTTTAATAAGTCTTTATTAATTTATTGCTAACTAGTATATATTTCCTACATATCTCAAATCAAAAGTGCGGAACGATTGGCTGTATGGTTTACACATGCGTGATTGAAATGCATAAGAATACATGAATTTTCGTGAAAATTTCTGGCAAAAAGTTCTATTTGTATACAAAACTCAAAAACATCAAAAAAGTTCATATTGGTACTATCAACTTGACTAAAAATACAGAAATGTATTGAACAAAATTATTGAGACTGGGAAACTTCTAGTAGTTAAATAAATCAATTTTTACATTTGTATTAAATATTGAAGTAAAATAAAAGCTTAAAAGTCCTCTCAAAGAATTTATTTTTTAAATAATTTTAATTTTTGTCGTATTACACGTCGCGATAGCTATAATCAATTTGTCTATGAAACTAATCAATTGAAAATCAAATAGTCAAAAAGAAACAATTTGTGTTATTTCCAAGTACAACTGTTTGAAAGGGGATTTTTGCCGATCATACACTTCTCCCTCTCGGCTTTTATTTCAAAAATACTGTAAATTTTATTCTGTGTGTGTGTAGCGTCACGTTTATTGGCTTTACCTAAATCAAATAGTAATAAAAAGAAAATGTCAAGTCCTGTAATAAATAACATCGAAAATGTGCCTGATAAAAATTCCGGTAAGTAATTTGACGTAATTTAATTTATTTAAGCCAGTCAAATATTTATTAAACGAGAGCGCGAAAACTTTGTGGACTTATTTTGTGAGAACTTTGTAATGTTGGCTGCCTAAGATCAGTTGCAAAAGAGCGGAAGTTTAAAAAAATTAGAAATTAACTAAATTAATATGCATTTTTAAGGGCCAGGATCGCCGTCAACTGACAAATCAGCAAGTTTCACTTCTGCAAAATTGAAAAGGGGTAACACAGTTGAAAGGCCTTCTAGTGAAACTCATAGTAATCCGGTAATAAAAGTATAAGTAAATAAATTTAACATGTACTTAAAACATTAAAAAGCACGTCCATTTAAAAGGATTAGTCTAGCAGATTATTAAAAAATAGGAAACAATTTAAAGTAATAAAATAATTTTTCACAGGATTTAATAAAGACAAAAGAAAATAGCAGACCTAAAAGTTGCGGAGAAGAGGTATTAATAAATAGAAATGATAATAATTTATACACCCGATAATGTTCAAAAAACGGTACCATTCTTTCAGCTTTTGGTACCAAAAACTCCTTTATTAGGTATTCCAAAATCTAGAGAATCAACTCCTCAAAACATAGGCAATGCCTGGTTTGTAACAATAGATGATAAGAACAGACGATCCAGATCAGCATCCAAAACTTCAGCTAAGGAATCGGACATTGACAAGAAGCATGGTAAAAATACCACAGGATCGAAGAATAGTTCTTCAGGTACATAAATAAACCTATTGCTTCTGAGATCATGATTCAGTTATCAAAGATTAAGAAACCTGTTATCATTTAAGGAATTCCATTGCCTAAGCGACAAAACACGTTAAGTAAAGTTTCGTCTAAATCATCAACCCGTCCACCATCCAAATCGAAACTCCAAAGATCTCCATCTTCCGATCTGAAAAATTCCAATTCTCCAAACAGAAGAAGTCTCGAGCTACAATTTTCCCTTAAAAAGAAAAGACTTGAATGCTTGAAAAAGGAACTGATCGATAAACAGAAACCCGTTCTTGAAGTTTATCAAAATCTTACCCAACTTAAAAAGAAACTGGAAGAATCAGGAAAAACCGTTCATTTAGAAGAGATGAAGTTCATAGATTGCAACGAAGTAATTCCCAGGGCGAGAACGCCTCTTTCAGCAGGTAAACGCGAAGAAGCACCGACAGATTTCGAAAAGGACCTCTTGAAAGCCATGAAGGAAATCGTCAACGTTATACCAAAACCATTAACCGATATGTGTAAGAGTCTGATGACCAAGAGGGTACTTTTGGTCGACATGATCGATAAATATTGTAACAACGAAGTGGACTCTGCGGAACTTCATAAAAAAATCAATTTTCTAAAGACGGAAAGCAGCCAGTTAGAACAGAAGATCGAAAACGCGAATACAGAGCAAAGTAAACAGATCGAAGAACTGGTGACTAAATGGCAGCAAATGTTGGAAAGTCACGAAGTCATTATTCAACCTCCACCTCCTCCTGCCGGTCCACCACCCGAAAGGTTCCATGAATTGTACAAGAAATTTAAGAAACAAGACCACGAAATTAAGGAATATAAACAAAAAGTGGAAGATCTTCAGAATGCCCTCAACGATAGACCAGAAAAAGCGGATTTGCACAAGGCGGAAGAAAATATTCGACAGTTGAACTCTCAACTAAAGGTAAGCGAAAATTTTCTTTTACTAAAACTTTAAACCCATGTTTACTACAATTATACATAATGTGTGAATTTATGGCAACTACTTAGGGATCATCTTCCTGTCTTTCTAATACAGTAAAAGTTCCTTATTCACGGTTTCGTTATTCGCGTTTTCATTATTCGCGGTTGCAATCGGTAAACAGAAAAGGATTCGGTGTCATTTATTAAGGGCATTGACCGCAATAGACCGCTCATGCCTAGTGTGAACTTTTCCGAAAACATGGGTTTCTATTATAAACATTGTAATTTAACGATACGAGATAAATATCTAATTTTTTGTATGGTAACAGACAAAGGTTCATACTAACTCGGTACATTTTTGGTTTCCAATAATATGGTCATTAAAAGTGCTTAAAGTTGATGTTTCTTGTAGGACACGTATTTTCAATAGAAATTAAAAAATTAAGAAATGCCCTTCGACAAGCTTTAGAACAAAGCTGTATCTATCTTACTACAAAATTTCAAACCTCTGTTTTAAATATTAAACTCATGATATCTAGAACCGATTAGCTATGGCGTGTGTACCACTGAATCCCCTTAATGTATCGGCATCTTTTGAACAGAAAAGGATTCGGTGTTATTTTTCAACATATCAGCATCTTTTGAGTACTATTAGTTCGTGCCGAAGCGACTTTTATAAAAGATGTAACCGAGTGGGCTAATTTCAAAATTCAAAATAAGAAAAAATCATTAAATTTTTTAAACTCTTGCCTAAAGCTGATTATAACGATTAATTTTAATTGCGAATTTATCAATACATTGATCTTGTTTTGATACATATTAGTTTTATTTTGGAACCTTATAACGTATCTCCTATGATTCCATACTAATTATCATTCCATATCCGCGGTTTCTGCATTCGGGGCATATTTATGGAACGTATACCCTGCGAATAAAGAGCTTTTACTGTAATCGTAAACTTTAGACTTCTTGTCCTCATAATAACATAACAGAAAGATCACTTTTACATTTGTTTTTGTCCAGTAAAAGATTTTCATAATTAGAATTTTATAATTAGATCTATAATTATATTCACCTAATCGCAGGATATAAAGGTATAAGATTAAGTATATATTAATTGGTTGATATGAAAAAAAATTAAGCTGTCTTTAGATAAAACGTTTCCTATCGATTTCGTTAATATATTTGTTGACAAGTAAAATGAAATTAATTGAATGTGATGATAGGAATTAGATGCCCAGTTGATTATCGAAAGAAAAAATTCTGCTTTGGGTTCTGAAGCTGAAAAGCAACTGAAACTTTTAAGGACGCGGGTGAAGGAATTGGACACAAAGAGGCACGAGGCTGAAACTAAAATTATCAATCTGCAGAAAACATTAAAGTGAGTTAAATTAAATCTTTAAAAAATTAATTAACGAGTCTGACACATAAGATTGTTATCTTGAAAAAGTTTAATTTTCTTATCTGCTTTTCGTTGTTATTTTTAGAGTTACAAAACTCATTTTAAAAAAGAGATTACGGAAAATTTTGTTTCTAACAAAGGTAAAAAAATAAACTTCGTAGAAACCCCAGATATATATAAAGCAATAGAGGAGCATTGCTTGGCGATTAATAATTACCCTTTATCCACCCTATAATAGACAACTACGTCAAAACGTATTTAAACCCCGATTATGTTCGTTCAATTTAGTGTTAACTTATACTCCTTTGACAATGGTCTGAAAATCAAAGCGAATTCGTCAGAATAAATGACAATTTTGTGAAACCTACTAAATGTTCTCTTTTTCACATTTTTTTATATTATCAATGCTAACCAGAATCTTTTGAACTGAAAAGCTATTAAATTGCATTTATTAAACTTAAATTAGTGTATTACTTATATGAAAAGATGAATGAGAGTATTAGGGGCGAATCGTGAATTTGTGGGACCGTGGGCTAATACTACTTAGGAACCTACCTAATTGTTATTTTGTCAGAAAAACTGCTGCCTATAATGATCTAGGTATGCAGTATCAGACAATAAAATATTTTGACACAGTTCTAACAATAACTCAGTCAATTTATCAGTATGACGAAAACAGAAGTGTGTAAAAAAAACAAAATTCGCAAGGAGATAGGAATAGACACACCCGCCCAAAAATCTCTTCAGTAAAAGCTTTAATTGCATTTTATTTATCCTTTAATTTTCCTCTTTTGTTTCATTCGATTATAAACTGGTTAATATTCTAATTTAATCGTTTAGTGCATATTACAGTCACTTTGATGCTTAATATCTTCGTTAAAACACTTTGAAAGTTGGATAGCAGTGTATAGATGTGCTGAATTTGCTATATTAGAAATCTCGCATTCAAAGCTAATCAAGTTTTAAGAAAAACGAACCCGATTTAATAATCCCATTATCTCAGACTATCTCATTAAATATTTAAATCAATTTATCTGTATAATGTATAATAGTATAAAAATGACAATGTCCGGCACCTCCGCCAAAACTCAGTTTTTGAGCTTTCCATACGAAATTGTAACAATTAAAACTTAAATTTCACAATATAGGTATTTAAGTAAAAAAGGTTCATCTTTAAATATATCAACAACTCCTTGAAATAAAATGCCAAAGTAAACCTTAACTTTGCCAAACATGCAGGTGAAAAAAACCATCAAAATCATAAATAATTTAGGAGAAATAAATAATTCAGAATATAGAAGAGCCGTTTCTTGAAATCTAAAAAAAGCATAAAATTGCGTCGAGCGATAGATAGCGGGAAATTCCCCGTAATAGACACACCCGCGGGAAAATACACCGTTCGAAAACAAGCGGCGGGGAATTCCCCGAACTGCTCGATAGGTTGATTGATCGCAAGGTTGGTATTTTTTTTAATTTTAGATATTTTCGTTTCTTCAAAATATCATCTATTGTTTTCAATATTGCTGGGGGCCTATCGTATGGACGAAGCCCTGGGCTACAGCCCAAAAGTTCGGTTCTTAATTCGCGTGTAGTAGAAGAGGTGTCTCCATATTTCGACTGTCTAGGGTTAATTACGAGAAGTTTCAATGAATGTTATAAATTTTACAGACAAAAGGAGGATAACATGAAGACTGCAGAGAAAGCGTGGGAAGCTGAGAAACAAGAATTAATTAAAATTAACAACCAGGACAAGCAACTGCTGAACAAACTGACCAAAGACCGAGGATTTCTAGAAACAAGGTGGTTAATGCATATAACCCTCAGAGCTCTGCACGATCTCTTTATACCAAGCGTTCAATTTGAACTTAGTACCTAATACTTTATACACCCATGAATATATATATAGAATTTCCGACCTGTTCCAATTCTACTTCGATTTGTCCGAATTTAAAAACTGGTTTTAGAAAATAAATTATCGGTGTATGTTTACGTTTTACAAAACTGATTGTTGTTATTGTTTTCATTATTACACTTTCACCAATAGATTCCGCAATTAAACACCAAACGACGGATCCGCAAGGTGAGCTCGATCCAGTTTTTGGTGTTTAACATGGAATTGACGTGATAACTATGTATATGTTTAGGGTGAAGACTTTGGCAGAAATTGTCGACGAGAACGAGAAGTCTGCGAAAGAAACGGAAGAGAAGTGCAGGGAAGAAGTTCGAAGGGCGAAACAACAACTCGAAGAGGAGAAGATCGCAAGAGAGACGATGGAGAAGAAGTACGAGTACATGAGGCAGGAATTTTTCAAAATGGAGGTCACCAATCAACAGGCCATCGACTTGGTCGTCACCAAAAAGGAGGGGAATGGAGAAGGTAATCAATATCTTTTTTGTTTTCATTTGTTTTTTATCACTTTAACTTTAATATAAAGTGAGAACAATAAGGAGATTAAGACGAAACGTTAAAAAAAGGGCAATCTTCAATTAAAAAATAAACGGTCGTCCACTGTTCTTCGACATTTCCTCCTCCCCTGAGGTTATACAGTCACATTTGGACAACCTCCCCTTTATGAAGATGTCACAAATTGTACCCCCTTAATTAAAAAAAAATCATCAATACGTACATCTCGCAGCGCCACTCGTCTACGTTATTTTTTTTATAATAAATAAATGACGTGGAACTTTATACATTTACGCGTAGAATATTTAAAATTTATTATTATAGGAGGACCTAGAGATAGCTTTAAATAAAATGGAAGCGGTACTGACAGATCAGTACTGTATGAAAATAAATAAAAGTAAAACTAAAATACTCATATGCAAGGGAAGAAAAAGTAGGGAAAGAGCGAATATAAAGATAGGAGACGAAAAATTAGAAGAAGTGGCTGATTTTAGATACCTAGGAAGTCAGATAAGTGAGGATGGAAGGAGTAGTAGGGATATAAAGCAGAGGATAGCGCAGGGTCGTGTCGCCTTTAATAAAAAGAAGTCACTTCTATGCTCGCGAACGGTTAATTTAGAAATTCGAAAAAGGTTGTTAAAGGTGTATGTTTGGAGCACGGCGTTGTACGGGTGCGAAACATGGACAGTGGGAGCGGCGGAAAAGAAAAGGTTAGAAGCGTTCGAAATGTGGTGTTATAGGCGGATGATGAGGATATCGTGGGTAGAAAAGGTTAGAAATGAAGAGGTATTAGAAAGAATAGGAGAACAGAGGACTCTGTGGAAGTCAATAAAAAATAGGCGAGATAGGTTGGTAGGACACCTTCTTAGGCATGAAGGTCTAGTCAGAGACATATTAGAGGCAGAAACAGGAGTTAGGAGGGGTAGAGGTAGACCTAGATTAGATTACTCTTCGCAAATAGTTAAGGATGTGGGTTGTTCTAGTTTTAGGGAAATGCGAAGTTTAGCTCAGGATATTTTTATAATTTAATATTGAGGTATTTGCTGATTTTTAATACACAATTATTCGAGAACTTTACAAAAGACCCAACCCCCCTCCCCCCTTGCCCGACATGGTCACAATTCGATGACCCCCTCTCCCCCAGGGTGGACGTCCCTTATAGATGACCCCTATAAGAAGATAAATAGCAGTTTAATGAGAATAAATGATGAGAATAACTCCTATCTCTCAAGAAAAATTAATTATTAACCCAAAATCAATGTCATTATTTTTAGAAACTTATAGTAATTTAATAGTAGCGTATTAAAAACTAAACATTACAAATCGTTACACAAGTACATATTAAAAAAAAGAAAAACAAATACCTTTAGGTAATGTGTGCAAATGTAAATTAAATAATTACCTATTGTAAAAGCGTTAATTGCATTTTCTTTATCTTTTAATCTTCCTCTTTTGTTTCATTCGATTACAAACTGGTTAATATTCCAATTTGATCCTTTAGTGCATTTTACAGCCACTTTGACGCTTAATGTCGTCGTTAAAACACTTTAAAAGTTGGATAGCAGTGTATAGATGTGCTGAGTTTGCTATATCGGAAGTCGCGCAATCAAAGCGCGCATTTAATGAAATTCAGGCAGATTTTGAATACGTAATCAAGTTTTAAGAAAAATGAACCCGATTTAATAATCCTATTATCTCGGACTATCTCATTAAGTATTTAAATCAATTTATCTGTATAATGTATAATAGTAGAAAAATGATGATGTCCGGCACATCCACCAAAAATGTATACTCAGTTTTTAAGCTTTCTGTACGAAATGATACCAATTTTTCCACTAAAACTTAAATTTCACAATATAAATGTTTTAGTCAAAAAAAGGTTCATCTTTAAATATATCAACAAATAAGAATTATTTATTCCATTAAACAAAATGCCAAGGTAACCCTTAACTTTACTAAACATGCAAGTGAAAAAAAAACACTAAAATCTTCAATAGTCTAGGAGAAATATATAATTCAGAATATAGAAGCGCCGTTTCTTGAAATCTAAAAAAAACCCTAAATATATAAATCTAGGTAATTATCTTGTTTTTTATTGCTTCTAATCGAAAAGCAATTAAAAGTAATGTAAGTTTTGGAATTAGGTTTTTTCCTTTATGGAAAGATTACCATTGTCTTAATGCATATTTTATTCATTTGAAAACAAATAATCAATGGGAACATATTTTGGCACATTTTCATTCAATAGGTCCCATAACAACAGAACGAGAAGCTGAATTATACACAGAACTGTTAGCAACTCGAGTAGCATTGAAAGCCGCCGAAGATAAAGTGAAAAATTATGCTCGGGAAAAACTTAGATTTATAGACACCATCGAAAAACTTAGCAGCAATTCGGAAAATAATGTGGAATCCCTCGCAGCATCTTTGGTACACAAGGAAGAAGAAATAACTCTAATCGAAAAGAAAATCGAACAGTACGAGGAACTGGTCAGAAATCAGTAAGAAATATAGCACAGAATTACTCACAATCTTCTTTTGCCTAAATAAGTTAATACTTTAAATAGTTTTACTGATAATTGAATGAATGTCAATGAACACGAGATCAGAATTCTATAGCATTGCATACTGATCTCAAGTTCAGTTTTTTAAATCGCTCGCTTTTGGTTTTGGTGTTAATTTCGATTTATTCATTCATTACCATTAGAAAAAATATTGATTTGATTTGATTCTTTTCATCACTGTTCGATTTCCGTAACAGAAAAATGGAAATTGCAAATTTAAACGCGAACGTCGTGAACATGGAACAACGTTTGGCCTTACTTTCAAACGATGAACATTATCCGACAAAGGATATGAAAGATAGCGATCTAAACTATGTTCTTCGAGAGAATAGACTCAAACTGGACGAAATGCTTCGAAAATCGTTGGATTACGAGCAGAAAATCATAAAGTACGATCACGACTTTGAGATGCAGCAAAAACAAATTTACGAAATGGACAACCTGTTGAAAGTGAGGGATGGTCTTATCGGGATGCTGAAAGCTAAGAAGGACGAGCTTTATGTCGAAAACGAAAGCCTTACGAAGTATGCCAACGAAATACGGGATGCCCTGATGGAGGTACCTAATTTTTTACTGTATTTGTTCAAATTAGTTTACCATTTTCAGCAATATTTAATTATCGTTTTCTCTGTCATTAAAAGTTTTCTTTTTAAAACATTTTATAAGTAGGATAAAAAAATCTGGGGCTAAATATCAAGGATTACAGTTACCCTTCAGAGTAAAAACTTTTATACATTTGTTATACTTATTGAATCGTTATTGCTGGTGTTTGTTTCTTTTTTTTCCTCCGGTAGAATTACCAGGCACTACCGGGTGCCCGGCTTTATTATCTGATATCCGGCCGGATCAAAAAAAAAAATGTGCCGGATTCGCCGGTTACCGGATTCAAACCGGATCACCATGATCAGGTCGTCAGTCTTAAGACTGGTTGGACACGCACCTCCACTCTTTCCTTTCCTCAGCTAATCTTCACATATCCCTAAAATTAGAACAACCCACATCCTTAACTATTTACGAACAGTAATCTAATCTAGGTCTACCTCTACCCCTCCTAACTCCTGTTTCTGCCTCTAATATGTCTCTGACTAGACCTTCATGCCTGAGAAGGTGCCCTACCAACCTATCTCGCCTATTTCTTATTGACTTCCATATAGAGTCCTCTGTTCTCCTATTCTTCCTAATACCTCTTCGTTCCTAACCTTCTCTATCCACGGTATCCTCATTATTCGCTTGTAACACCACATTTCGAAAGCTTTTAACCTTTTTCTTCCGAAGCGCCCTCCGTCCGTGTTTCGCACCCGTACAGCACCGCGCTCCAAACATACACCTTTACAAGTGATTTCTTTTTATTGAAGGCGACTCGACCCTGTGCTATCCTTTGCTTTATATGCTGTTATCCCTACTATTTTTGACACACGGGAAGTTAAGCTAATTGTTCTACATGTCTGGCACTTTTCCGCATCTCTCTTTTTAGGGATGGTTTCTACCACGTTCCGTTTATAATCCTCTGGGACTCGTAAATGTGACTAACTAGCTTAAACATACGATGTCTAACCTCTTGTCCTGCATGTTTTAGAAATTCCGCTTGTACTCCATATTATTTCCACCTATCTGCCGTTTTCTCATTCTATATCAAAATCACCCCTGACTCGTTTCTTATATTATTACTACTGTACCCTACCCCAAACCAGATAGTCAGTCTAAATGTCTCTATTAAATAAATTGAAATCTAAATAAGAAAAACAATTGAAAGCCAAATAAAGGTGCTTTTATCGGTTTTTGTTTTTATGACAACAACAACAATAATAGTAAACAATTTCTGATTGGTTATAGACAAAGGAGGAACTGGCGGTTAAGCAAGAGGAGATTCAGCAGTTGTACGGTCATCTGGAGCAAAAAAGTAAGATGTTAATCAGACAAGACAAGAAAATTAAAGATCTTAAAGACACTTTGTCGTCAACAAACGAGAAACGTTACAAATTGCAAGACACGTTAGGGGCCATGGAAAAAGAACTCCAATCGACCAAAGCGCACGTTAGTCGGATGTCCTCGGAAATACAAGCACGGTATGAAATCGGGACCAAAACTAAAACATCGCGTACGAAACAACAAAATCCTATTATTATTATTAGCAATAAAAACAGTAGCAATAATGTCGACAACGAAAACGTTTCGGCCGTTGCGATGAAAAAGGCTCGTCATAATCGCCCTTCTCCTCGATCGTCGACCGTTTTCGCTAACAATATTAACATGAAGACTTGCGACAACAACAATTCGCCGGAAGCAATAGGAAAAAGCACTTCCGGTCTGACAAAGTACGTTCCGTCAAAAAACGCGCGTTACTGCAGCGAAGTATTGCAATATAAATACGGGAAAAATCCCTTCCTCACCACCTGCTCTTCGTCATCGTCAACCCCCAACAATGAAAATAAAAACTATCGGGTAAAATTGAACATTTTCGGACCGGAAAGAAAAATCAATAGTAACGATCATTCGCTTTCGGCCTTTGTCCCTTCGATGACGACCCCTTCTTTGGACAAGACCAGCGCAATCGCGTTCCCATCCATGTCTACCGATAACGACAATAACAACAGATTGGAAATATCAGCTACAGTGAACCATCAAGCACTGGAAGACTACCATTCGACTTGCAGCAACGAGTTATCCATTTCGAAGACGCAAAACGCGAACCGTATGGAAAAATGTTGTACCAACGACTCTGTGGTCACGCAAAGGGGCAGTTCGATATCGATATTGTCATCGAATGTCGAAACCGCTCAACAGCATCTACCGTATATCAAGGGTCTTCGATTAAACGAAAACAATGAACCTCCTCGATTCGATGTGGATCTGGAATCGTCGATAACAGCGAATCAAAACTTGTTCAGGAGACGATCGTTGCCCAATGCGTTCAAACAAGATCAGAACAACAACAGGAAGAAAAAAAGCAGATCGAATTCGCCGACAAAAGACGATGGAATCGCCTGCAAATTGAGCAAATCAGCATCGAGAATCGAAGAAACAATTTTCAGACTTAACGAGCCAATATTAACAAACGTCGACAGTCAACAATTAAAACAAGACAGTATCGAAGACATCGAAGAAGACGTACTTCGACAAATGATCATCAGGACGATTGAAATAATTGAAGAGCAGGACGGGGAAGACGACAGATGCGATGAAGATTCGAGAAAAATCATTCCCATCGATGAAGTAGAAGAAGAATCGTTGCCGTTAGAATCGGTAGTAATCGATACTGATACTAATACTAATAACAAACAACAACAACAACAGGAGGTACCCTTGATATTAAACAAAACGTTCCTCGGTAGGATGACGTCCTTTAACAATAGCAATCGACCTGGGAGTGTATCGAATTCGCGTTCGGGTTCGATTCGTACTCGATCATCTTCAATCGATACGCTAACGGCAAGACACCGTAACAATCGAAAAGCCAAGACGAGACCGTCATCAGGTGCATCGAGTGACAGTCGATACTCGTCGTCGATAACGAAAGAGGACAAAAATACGCAAACGGACCTCATCGATCCGTTTATCGTCGTTACACGACACGATTTTATCGAACATTCGCACAAGTTGTCGCAAAGTCTTCAGAGCATGGTCGCGAATAATTTTAAACGTATTGAGGTAAATAATGATAACGCAGAACTTGACGACAGTAATCGGCAACAAGGACCTCCGTCGGTGTCCTTCTTCTGTATACCGTTCGACAATGACGTATCGATCAATGAAGGCGGATCGAAAAAACCCAAATCAATATTCAACATGAAAAGATAACTTTTTTCTTAGAAGAATTTGCAATTTAAACCGTAGCAATTAAAATGAAATGTTTTATTCTTGGAAGAATTTTTGATTTTAGTTGCTCCTGGGTCTCAAACTTATAATCATTTTTGCCTCTAATGAACGTCGCACAATTTAATTGATTTATTTTATCCTTAACTATTGGGTCTTGAATCAAAACAACTGTGATAGTCGCATTAATTATATTTTTTCCATTGATTCATTTGCATTCGATCAATCATATAGATTAAGTAATTTTTTCATAAAAAATACCAAAAAAATATTCATTATCTTTTAATTAATATAACTGACATCAGATTCGTAATTGGTTCTTAAAGTAGGTTTGCCAATAAATTAGAAATTGTGTAGTAATTAATTATATGTTGCATTCGTTTTGTTTCAGGACCAAAGTTAAATTCTTCTAAGAATGGCGAACCTACGATTCAAATTAAAGTTGTCGTTAAATAATTTGGGATGATCAACGCACGTGTCGCCGGGGTGCTGAATTACATGACATCCAATTAACGTGTAATGTTTTCATTATAGATGTATGATTGTTGTATTAAATTAAATAAATTCACGTTTTTCTAATTGTATTTTTGATTACCCTTTAATCGCACGATTGTAGAAATGAATTGAATTTTCAGATCCTTGTAGTGAAAAATTTAACATTTTCGTTTAATGCTAACATCTATTTTCATGATGAAAAATATTTTTTTTAAATTTTTTTATAGCAAGGACGGGTTAGAGTTAGCTTTAAATGAAATGTAAAGTAGGGTATGAAATTTAATAAAAATTAAACAAAAATAGTTATAGCTAATATAAAAATAGAAGACAATAAACTAGAAGAAGTAGTTGATTTTCGACATTTTCAGGAAGAATTGAAAAAGCACTAGAGATATAAAACAAGGAATAGAACAGGGACGAATCGCGTTTAACAAAAAATGTGTTAAAGTTGGAAGTTTCAAAGAGCAAATGAAATTAATATATGCCAAAAAATAAATCCTTTAGGTATCACGCAAAGTTTTATGTGAATGTTAGACTAATTATGGAAAACCTAAAGAAAATATCTTTTAGATAATTTTAGGTTGTATGTCTCTTGAAGTATTTACATTTAAACTTCGTCTTCACCTCCACAACTAGTAAAACTAAATTTCATAACCATCATAAGATCGTCAGTCCCAAAACCTGCTACCCCCTACTCCTGTTTCTACTTCGAATATGCCTCTAACCAGCTCTTGCCTGTGAAGATGTCCTACCAATCTATCTCTCCTATTTCTTATTGACTTCCATAGAGTCCCCTGCTCTCCTATTCTTTCTAATGCCTCCTCATTTCTTCTAACCTTTTCTTTTCCGCCGAGTCCACCAACCATGTTTCGCACCCGTATAACTTCGCGCTCGAGACTTTCAGCTTTAACAATCTCTTTCGAATTTCTAAATTAACTGTTTGATAGCATAGAAGTGACTTCTTTTTGTTGAAGGCGACTCGGCCCTGTACTATACTCTGTCTTATATCTCTTCCAGGAAGAAAAAAATATAGGATTTCTAAAGACTTACTAAAAAATTGGCAAATAAGACCTCTACGTTTACTAATAATAGGTAACGTATTGTTCGAGTTCGATAATGATTTTTCATCAAGTAGACGTCGCCGTTTTATGATTTGCTCAGTACTATTACTAACTATCACCAAAGTTTATGGAACTATTTATTGAATACATTCAATTTCCTCTAGAAATGACTACGTGAATTACGACTGCTTATTTCTGAATGTACATTCGTTCGAGAGACCCGTAACTAGAGCAGTGTTGTTATTAGAGAAGAACAGGAAATTAAAAGTGCCTGAGGAGTCCCATATTACACTGAAACGACGCTGTATTTCTCTCTTTTCTATTTACGAAGTACTTTAGTTCATTTCACTTGGCCGCAATGATTCTGCTTTTGCACCAACAAATAAATTGAAGATCAGTGTAAACAGGTTCTTCTGTTATTAGACCTTTATCTAAATAATTATACCGGATCACCCTCGATGATGAAACGTAGTTTGTAAACTTTTTCGAAGTAATCTTCAACAGAAAGTGAATTAAAATTTATTACGTGATTCTCTAATTTTGTGATAACCGATAATATATGGTGACATAGAGGTCTCCCAAATTAAATACAGTAACGTAATGTTGTAATGACATCAAACGAAAACGATAATAAAATGATATAACTGAAACACAATGGTTTCATATACCTAAAAGCCACAAAATCTGAAGCCTACAGTTGTGACATAATGAACAAATTGTTATAAGCGGAGTCACTATAAACGAAATTCACAATGCTACTCAAGTACCTACGTACATTTTCCTTTTTATTTGTAAAACTCATTGAAGTTAACAAAGTCGTTAACACCAATTATGTGAAAAAATGAATCTCTTGACTGAGATATATATAATTAGAAGTTCATTTAAGGGAAAGAAAGTGATTCCATCGAGAAAATGTTTCTGTCTAATATCCGCCCCCAAAGGAATAAAACAAAAATGAGACGTTTGGAGGAAGCATCCAAATCAATTTCGTTTCTATCTACGGATTCGATAGGATACAATCGAAGGAATAATAACACCCCGTCAGATGCAAGGGAAATTGAATTTTAAATTTTTTCATTTTATTTCTCAAAGAAAAGCTATACACGTATAATATTGCAGAATGCATGTACAATGTACATACTAGGTACAGCCTAGAGATTATTATCAACGAACGCAATACAATAATAATGTGTGAGATTTATAATAAACATAAATATTTTTAAGTTTTAAATCGTCAAACTTAAGAAAATTCTTGTTTTGTTGCTATACCCTTCACCAAAATTCGCTGTAAATAATTCATTATCATCATCACATGTTGGACATACATCTCCACTCTTTTTTATCCTCAGCTAATCTTCGGATTTCCCTAAAACTAAAACATCCCACCTCCTTAACTAATTGCGAACAGTAACCTAATGTAGGTTTTTCTCTTAACTCCTGTTACTACCTCTAATATGTCTCTAAGTAGCTCTTCATGCCTGAGACGGTGTCCTACCAACCTATCTCGCCTATTTTTTATTAACATCCTTTTCTATCTACAGTATATCTACACTATAACACCACATTTCGAACGCTTCTAACTTTTTACAGCGTCGTTCTCTAGACATACACCTTTAAAAATCTTTTTCGAATCTCTAAATTAACCGATCGTTAATATAAAAATGACTTCAAATTTTCTAACTTCCCTGCTTGCAGTATGATGAAACGCAGAAAAAGTATACTTGACTGCTGATAGGTTAAACGATATTTGGGAGTTATTCAAGTGTTAAGTAAATAAACGTAAGGGAAATAATAATTAATAGCTTTAAATAATTTAACTCACAGTTTAATTTTTTGTCCGCGAACTATGTATGTAAGTACATTATCAGTTCTATCCAAGGAAGGATTCAAAGAATAACGTCCCAACAAACAACAAAAAAGAAAGGAAATTGAATCTTAAAATTCTCATTTCATCACTCGAAGAGACGCTTTGTATAATATTGTAGGATACGTATGATATTATGGCTTATCATCAGCGCATAGTGATAAAGATGCGCGGGATTTTTAATAACAGACGCCGGGAAAGACGTCAGGTTCGTGAAACGCATTCAGTTCTGCACGATCCGTTCGAATGGGCGATTCGAAGTTTACGGAATCGAAACAAATGCGATGGAACTTGTTTCGTAGTAAAAGTTATTGTGCAATTTTAATAAGTTCCCTTGTTGGAAAATAATCTGTGTTGAAGTTCAACGAATCCAATATAAGCTGCACATATTTACANAATTACAATCGTAACTTTTAATATGTGCTGTTGTTCTGGACTTGCTGATACATAAATTATCTTCGTTTCAACAAGAAATATGTTCCAACAAAGCTTTGATTCTCTGCAGGTGACGTTTGAAGGTTTATGGTCAAGAAACACCCACCCCAAAGATTTCCCGGAAGATAAATGGAGTACTAAATTCAGCGACGTGATAGGTGCATCTCACAGTGTGGATTATTCTTTTTGGAATTACGGCGAGCTTGCAAATGACGGATTAAGACAACTCGCGGAAAATGGTAACACACGCGAACTCGAAAAAGAATTAAAAGACAATGTAAATTAAGTACATGAATTTATTTGAATCGTCCCCATTATTTTATAACAATTAAATTTCAGAGCAGACACATTCGGACGATAATAAAAGCAAGAGGAATCAGTTATCCAAACATTACTGGAAAAACATTTGCTGTTTTTCGAGTGGACAACATACATCATCTTATCTCGTTGGTGTCAATGATATTCCCGTCTCCCGACTGGTTTGTTGGTGTCTCGAATTTGGAACTTTGTTTAAGAAATTGTTCATGGATAGAATCTAAAGTGCTAAATTTGTATCCCGTTGATGCTGGTATTGATGATGGAGTAACATATATGGTGCGTACTTCTCAATACAGATTGACCAACATAAATGACCTGAACATTTAGGATCGCGACAGTCCGTCCAATCCTCCTTTACCTATTCGCCAGCTGAAGTCCAACAGCCCTAATTTCCGGGAATCCCCGTTTTATGATGAATCTGGGGAACCAATAAAACCATTTGCAAGAATTTACTTATCGAGGCAGCGATTGTACGAAAAGAACTGCGATTTTGACGAAAATGTAGAATCCTCAAAGCCGAATTGTGAACTAGGACCGTGGGGAGAATGGAGCTCGTGCTCAGTTACATGTGGAAAAGGTGTCCAATATAAACAAAGGTCTCTTTTGAGTAACAATCCCGAAGAATGTACTGCGGATTTGACTATGAGACGAGTTTGTTGGGGAATGGAAGAAAATTGCAGGTATAATAATTGTCAAGTACATTACCAGGAAAATGCCCATCTGTGTTTACTTTAGGGAATCATTTTCGTCCACATTAAGAGAAGAAACATCGGTGGACCCACTTTGTGAATTAACCGAATGGGGAAATTGGTCGAGTTGTAGCGAAACGTGTGGCACTGGGACAAAAACTAGAAGCAGAAGATACAAAAATCGAATTGCCGCAAAACGTTGTGCAGCCAGTCAGGAATCTCCTCCAGTTTTGGAACAAAACATGGCTTGCCAAGGCGACGGAAGCGACTGTCCAACAGAATTGCCGGTAAATGTGGCAAAACAAAACTGGTAATTTACGTAATCTCATCGTTTGTAGAATTACGATGATTGTCCACGAATACCCTGGAGCTATTGGTCGCCTTGCTTAACATTTTGCGGGAAAGGGTTGAAAGTACTGTTGAAATAAATGCTTTCTCAACTGTAAGGTACTTTGTCTTCCTTATCTTAATGGTCCGAATGAACACCAGTTTAAAGATTTATGTTAAAACAATTCGCATTTGCAAGTCGCCCTAATAAATGGAAAGTTATTCTACTCAAATTAACTCTTAAAACCAAAAAAATACGTCCACTACTTACAGATGAAAGTATACTGTGCTATATTTCAACAAGAATCACTTTATTTTGACTTTAAAATTTGTAGTTAGGTATTAGATGATGTGCACCTGCAAGTAAATAATTTCTTGACGACCTTTTTAACTAACTAATTATCTAAAAATATAATCCACTAACGAAGCTGACGATTGAAAAGTAAATATTGTGTACGAAAATCAATTTCATTGAACTAATAACGGTAATGGCAGCCCAAAAACTATTTTTGCAATTCATTTATGACCGAAAAGGGCTTTAATCTGTTACATCAACTTTCAATTAACAAATTAACATAAAATTATTATAACCAGTAAAATAATTATTGGCTATATATACACGTATGTGCAAACCTAGAGTGATATTTTTATTTATGGAGGAAGTTAGTCCCACATGTAATCGGTGATTACATGTAACTATTTTTTAATTTCAATTTCATAATTGGTAACTTTCTTATTACACAACGACGAAAATTATTCTATAATTTGTTTTATCACTTATTGTAAGTGTAGACAAATATTATTGTTGATAAGTACATATACTGTAAGAAATGTCGTGTACAAATACGTAAACGTATTCAAGAAAAATATGTACATATTAACATTTCTTAAATAATAAATTACTACCTAAACATCTCCAAAAGGGTTGACTATGGTAATAGTGTCAGATAGAACTGATCTATTATTGTACGATAAGTATACATCATTAAACAATTATTATGAAAAATGAGGCTATCATTTATAGACGATTTTAACTTCTCTATGTTTTCCCATTTTTTACCAAGATAACGTAATATAGAAAACAAATTTTCCCGGTTTTATATCGAAGAGCAAAATAAAAGTAAATGTAATGGAAAACACCATTGCATAAACACTAACGTTGACACCGTTCACCGAAGTTCATATACAATATTATCTCTCAATTTTCACGGGTGCTAGAATATACGTTACTTTTCAAGCGAAAAACATCAAAGCAACGTTATCATTTCACATTCTTACACTCACTGCTTTTTACGTTTACATCAAAGAACCAAAATTATAATTCTACAGTAAATGATATTAATACCTTTTTTCAAAATCCGCACAGATGTATATCTCTCTATCAAATGCTTGCAAATTTGTGGAAACTTACCTGAAAATAAATCAAAATATTAGTTATACATAAATGCAAGGGATGTATTATTAGAGATGTGCAAAATGGTTTTTTAAAAGCATTAAATACAAAATGGATTTCCCTTTTGTATTTTAAATTTTATTTTTAATTTAAAGTAGTTTGTTTACCGTGAAAGATTAGAGCCAAAATAGGGTTGCAAATAATTTTATTGATGTAAAATCAACATCAATCATTTTATATCAAAATACTTACAACCCCATTTTGTTTCTGATCTTTTACATACTGTAATAAGAGAAAGAAATGGAATCCATAGTTTCTTTAGCTTTGGGTTCGTCTAATAAGTGAAGTTTTTCTAATCGTTTTCTGAGAATTTTAGATTGTACGCATTTATTAGTACACCACAATATCCTGTAGTTTTCAGTTTTACATAGTTGGCGTATATCAATTTGATATTGTTTTGCGGGCTGCTTTATCGTAGTTCCTTGCTAAAGGTACGATAAGTGGTGATTTGGCAAGTGCTGATATCAATTTGGAACTTCAAAATTAGATTACTTATAATATTTAGTAAAGAATCGAATTCAAATTCATAGATGCGAAAGATGATAGGATGTTTTTGAAATAGAATATCCACTATACGAAACCAGACAAATTCTATAAGTATCTTTAAGAATGAGATATTTCTGAATAAGATTATCAACAAACGCAATATGTCTGGCAGAAGATTCGCTATTCGAATACTAAATGTAAAAAGTAAAAGTAATGCAAAATGCAATTTTTTCTAAATATTATTTTAAATGAACTGCTCGATTTTAGTTCACACAGGGTTTATATGCAAAAAACCTGGATAATTTGATTTCTAAGCTAACAATAATAATGTTGAATACAAAAACAAATAATTGTGTAAAAGTCTTTTTGAACAAAGAGTTTGTTTCCATCGGATTCGATTCAAATGTGACTAAACCTTTGATAGTTTTCTTAAAATTGTTGGTTTTTATGACAGGATTGGTCCTGAAGGTTTGGGTGGCGATCGTCACCAGGACTATGTAAGTGTGGGTTATGGGATTTAAAACGGTTGAATTGCGAAATTATAGGTTTTTTAAATACAGGGCTTATGACATTTAAAACGCTTGGATTATGGGGCTATGATGTTCTAATTGCGTGGGTTGTGGGGTTTAAATTTAATGTTTTTATTGTTTAGTTGTGATGTGAAGTTTTATTGTGATTTTTTTAGTTATTGGAAGATATTTTTTTTAAAGCACTACATAGCCTGGTCCTACTTATTTTATAGTTGTTAATGTCTTTATGTTACTCACAAATCTTTAATGGTCAGTTTTGTTCAATAAAAATGTTTGTTCTAAAACGCCTCAGACCAAAAAGCTTTGAAACACCTAATCGTCCTTTTTGATGTCAATTCAGAGGAAACTAATTATAGAAACAAATATTATCTATTGTAGGACAATACTAAAATAACAGTCTAATTATCAATTTTAGATAAGACACTCATGAGTCAAAAATCTTACCTAAGCCAGAACTGAAATGTCTACGTTTATGTCTCCCAAAGTCACTCAGTTTTTTTTTAAATATCTACATTCTAAGTGCATGAAATTTAAAAATTAGAAAAACCAAATAATCCGTAATAACTACCGATTGCAACACTAAATTACTCTCCACTTATTAACCACGCTTTCAAGTAATAACACAAAATTGTACTTTTATTGCGATCATAACACGGCAAGGATCGAATAGAATGATTAATACTTATAGTTGTTTCCATCATGTCTACCACCCCACCAAATATCTACACGACGAATTCTTCCTAAACATCATTCTGTTTTGTTCTTCTAACAATTGCAGAAATGTGTGCTCGCGTATAAAATGACTAATAACTAAGACATGCAACCCAAGAAAATAAATAGAATAAAATAGTGAAATTTAATGTTAGGTCAATACTAAGCGAAATACTTTTAAAACTAATATGAAATACTTCATTAAATTTTGACTGCTAAGAAATTTTGCCATGGTCGTGAAAACTTTTTATTTAATAAATTTCAGAAAAGTAAATAAAAATATTGACGCTATTTCTATGTCAAGACTTGGCTTAATTGCGTATTTTAGATCAAGGTTCATTTAACTAAACTTGATTGTATTTTTCGTTTCTGACCTTAGATAAGATATTCTCACCATCTCACGAAGTTTTAATTACCATTATTTAGAAGCTAATATTGTAATTAATTTAGAAGAGACTTGGTCAAAATTCAAAATTCTCGAAGAAATTTACTGCTTTCGATTAAATTTTCATGTCCTGGAATTCTTCCAAATCTGTGCCACTACTCCAGAGAACTAGTCTCAAGAATGTTTTATGGTTGGAAAAGTTACTACCTGACTTTACCGTAGATATATGAACCGTTGCAATGATACAGCAGAAGATACATTTTTCTCAAATACTCCATAAACTTTTATGTGAAAACTCGTTTAATAAAATGTCACAAAAACAGTCGTTTTCATGAAATATTTCGTAATTCTTTAACCAAGGGTTGATATGATACTGAAATATGACCCCCATATTTGATTTTTCATCATACTTATTATAAAAATAATATTTCTGATAAGTAAACAAACAATGTATTTTTTATAAAAAATTATCAATATTGTTTTCACACTTCCATGAATAATACGACGTCCAGCTAATAACAAAGACCTTGTCTGGGATAACATAAAATGCTAATGATTACATTCAAGTTCGTTCATTACCATTTTCAAGAAGTTGTTGTTTATGATTAAAAGGATACTTACAAAATGCAATTAATAGTAACTATTGAATAAAAAATAGACATAATATAAACAATTCTAGAATTAATTTTGGTCTATTTAACAGGATTATTATAGTGGCATGATCTTCAGGATTTCGATCACTCTATTACTGACATGGTTTTTTATCCAAGTTCATTCTCTCCAATGCAACAAAAAACCCGAGGGAGTTGTTCCCTTCTGGTCCAACCCCCATAACAAAGTTCATTTGGAAATTTTAGGAAATCCAGAAGGATACATGCCTAAAGAAAGATATACTGGTAAGTGTTGTAAATAGCAGGAATTTAGAATTAGTTTTCGAATCATATAAATCACCAATAATTGAAATTAAGGATTATTCGTAGTACAAAAATAAAACTAAATTATTATGACAACGCAAAAATTACAAATTTCGATTTTAAGTGACTGAATTTGTTGCAAATAGGAGAATTTATTAGGTAACTTGTAATAATCTCAATTTTGACATGTTTTTTCAAACATTATTTCAAGTTTCTTAATTATTACAATTAAATTTGCAATATCAACTAAAATACCTAGTAAATTTATTTCTGCTGGGATTTTACTTTTTACAAATTCGTGTCCAACGGTATAGTGGGATAAATTGTAAATATCGCTTTAATATTTAAGTAAATTTTTCATTTTCATTTTCTCCGTGTACTATTTGAACCTATTTAATTAAAACATTTTTTATTGGGAATACGGAAATATTTTTATTGATATTGGGGGTAACTTAACAGAGAATATCTAAGCCAATAGAAGAGGTACAAATTAATTTTTTGTGAGCCTTGTTTTTTTTAAATTTGCTAGAAGTCAAACAAACAATTTCAAAAAAATACCTATCGACTGCAGGTTAGATTTGATTAAATCGTGGATATATTACAGTCTGCTCGACTAGCAAACAAAGCTATCGATTTTATTCTTAACGAGTTTCCCCTTCGATTCATTTAATCACTTGCTGCAAAATATACAACTCGAGAAAAAGCTATTAGCGAAGGCGAAAACAACTGATTGTCCTTTGATATTATACAATAAATGGATTCGCTGAATAAAAAACGGTCGTTACAACTCGAAAATTGTGTTAATTTACGTTAGATTAAAATTTTAGTTGATTGAAGAGATTTTTTAATCAAATCAAATAATGTTATTTTAATACTATTATATTTTTCTTCACGGATAATTGAATTTTTGAAATCTGAAATATCTCAAAATGAAGATACGTAATCATTAAAAATGAAAACATATTAACAAAATATTAATAACACTTCAAAACACAACCGTTTTGGTTTGTGTTTTAGTAAAGTTAGTGGCTCAAGCACAGCCGTTTACCGAATTCCTCCTAACAGTGGAAAATGAAAATGGGGAAGTGACATTCCCAGATGCAACATCTTCCTCGGTGGGAAAATTGGATCTTGGAGATGACGTACTGTTAAAATTCAGCGACAAATGTCCCAACGCTATCATGCAAACAAATGATTTGCCGAAAACGGAAGTGAAGGTATAAAAAAATGCATCGAATGTATGAGTGGATAATGACATAATAAAATAATAATTGTTATTATTATCCAAGGTGTACTGGATAGCGCCTGAACCACAAAGTGGATGCGTTTATTTTAAGGCAACAGTTGTTGAATCTCCGAGGGTATGGTACAGTGAAGAAGGACCTTTAACTATAAAAATATGTGAAGCCACCGATGATGGGGAATCTTTACCCTCAATTCTCGAGCGATGTTGTGCGTGTCCAGAAGCTAAATATGAGGTAAAAGGGAGAAAAAAAAATTTATAAGTGGTCATAACAGGGTTCGGCAATAGTAACTGTAGTTGGTAGAATTCGTCAAAACGTTTTGTTTGAAAGTAGCAGGGAGGATACGCTACAAATAAATTTGAAACTAAATATTTTAGAAATGGGGAAATGGGGCTTCTAAATGAAAAGTATTCATGAAATATTTAGGAACTTATTTTGTAAGAACTATCTAGCATCTGTAAAAACTTTGAAACTCCGACAGAAGAATAGACATAATGAGTTCCATTTTTGGCTACAGAATACTGAAAATGCCAGTTTACTGTCTGCTCCTGGACGTTTTTTTATTTGTTTTAAAGATATTTCTAAATTACAATCGTAACTTTTAATATGTGCTGTTGTTCTGGACTTGCTGATACATAAATTATCTTCGTTTCAACAAGAAATATGTTCCAACAAAGCTTTGATTCTCTGCAGGTGACGTTTGAAGGTTTATGGTCAAGAAACACCCACCCCAAAGATTTCCCGGAAGATAAATGGAGTACTAAATTCAGCGACGTGATAGGTGCATCTCACAGTGTGGATTATTCTTTTTGGAATTACGGCGAGCTTGCAAATGACGGATTAAGACAACTCGCGGAAAATGGTAACACACGCGAACTCGAAAAAGAATTAAAAGACAATGTAAATTAAGTACATGAATTTATTTGAATCGTCCCCATTATTTTATAACAATTAAATTTCAGAGCAGACACATTCGGACGATAATAAAAGCAAGAGGAATCAGTTATCCAAACATTACTGGAAAAACATTTGCTGTTTTTCGAGTGGACAACATACATCATCTTATCTCGTTGGTGTCAATGATATTCCCGTCTCCCGACTGGTTTGTTGGTGTCTCGAATTTGGAACTTTGTTTAAGAAATTGTTCATGGATAGAATCTAAAGTGCTAAATTTGTATCCCGTTGATGCTGGTATTGATGATGGAGTAACATATATGGTGCGTACTTCTCAATACAGATTGACCAACATAAATGACCTGAACATTTAGGATCGCGACAGTCCGTCCAATCCTCCTTTACCTATTCGCCAGCTGAAGTCCAACAGCCCTAATTTCCGGGAATCCCCGTTTTATGATGAATCTGGGGAACCAATAAAACCATTTGCAAGAATTTACTTATCGAGGCAGCGATTGTACGAAAAGAACTGCGATTTTGACGAAAATGTAGAATCCTCAAAGCCGAATTGTGAACTAGGACCGTGGGGAGAATGGAGCTCGTGCTCAGTCACATGTGGAAAAGGTGTCCAATATAAACAAAGGTCCCTTTTGAGTAACAATCCCGAAGAATGTACTGCGGATTTGACTATGAGACGAGTTTGTTGGGGAATGGAAGAAAATTGCAGGTATAATAATTGTCAAGTACATTACCAGGAAAATGCCCATCTGTGTTTACTTTAGGGAATCATTTTCGTCCACGTTAAGAGAAGAAACATCGGTGGACCCACTTTGCGAATTAACCGAATGGGGAAATTGGTCGAGTTGTAGCGAAACGTGTGGCACTGGGACAAAAACTAGAAGCAGAAGATACAAAAATCGAATTGCCGCTAAACGTTGTGCAGCCAGTCAGGAATCTCCTCCAGTTTTGGAACAAAACATGGCTTGCCAAGGCGACGGAAGCGACTGTCCAACAGAATTGCCGGTAAATGTGGCAAAACAAAACTGGTAATTTACGTAATATCATCGTTTGTAGAATTACGATGATTGTCCACGAATACCCTGGAGCTATTGGTCGCCTTGCTTAACATTTTGCGGAAAAGGATTGAAAGTACGACACCGAATTTTCGATTCAAGTTCGATGAACAGAATGAATCCAATCAATAGCTTGGAAAGGGATGAAGAAGGAAGTGAGACAGAAGACGAATGTGCTAATATCAAAAAAGTGGAAACCGTAGAATGTATCCATGAAGAAAGACCAATTTGTGAAACAACTTCTCAAGAACCAAGTAAGTCTAAACTTTTTACATGTTTTTGAATATAAATCGGTTGTTCTCTGGAAAATTATTTAGCAAAGATGAGACCATAGTAAAACTTGATCTATTAAATATTCACAAAAAACAGTACTACAATCTACAAATTAAATTAAAACGTAATATCTTAAAAATTTCTTTTCCCAAGATTTATCATAACTTTATCCGCAAGCCTGTAGGTTTCTATGACTTTTAGATTACCGTCCAGTTTATTACAACTGCTTGGTAAAATTAAAAACGTTCCTATCAATTAAAAGTTAGTTTTTAAAAATATTGTTTAAAATTTCAGTAACAATTGGTAAGTATGTAAATTGTTATTCCAAATGTACGAGCCTTTTTCAATTATTTACTTTTATAAAATAAAGGGTTTATTTGCAACATGCCCAAAGACGAAGGCCCTTGCAAAAGTAACACTGCTAGATGGTACTTCGATTCGATAACAGAAAAATGCGAAATCTTCCGATATAGCGGATGCCAAGGAAACGAAAACAATTTTGTTTCTCAGCAAGAATGCGAAAAAGTTTGCGGAGATTATCAAAGTAAATTTTTTAAACAACAGACAATCGCTAATTTTGTACTAAACTTGTGTCTTTTTTTTAACGCACGCTGCTTTTTTAAGAGGAACTGGTTTATAACAGAACAAATAAAAAATTGCAACTTGGAGCAAGTGTATCAAGCGTTTTGTCCTACGGTATGCTGCTTCAAAATGACGCTGCAATTTATGGTATCAACATTGACACTATACTGTATTTTTTGTACCACATTAATTTATTCACTAGATATTGACCTTAAAGTTTTAAGCAAAAAAAACTTTTTTCAGCGCCTATCATTTCTTCGGAATCGTATACTGTCCCTCAGGATTGTGAGGTCACTCCTTGGTCAAAATGGACCGAATGCAGAACTGATGCTTCATGTGGTGAAGGAATAAAAATGAAATTCAGAAACATTAAGGTAATTTTAAATATTTTATAATAAAAGTGCGAGTATGATTCATTGTTAACTATCATTTCATTAACCCTTAATTTTGACACGCTGTTATCAAAATATAATTATTTTTAGAAATATCCCTCAGAAGGTGGAAAACAATGCGGTGATTTAGTAAAGACAAAAGAATGTAGAATCAGATGTTCAAATGACAAACAAAAACGTAACAAAGGTATAAATACAGTTATCAATAAATTTCCAAAAAATCGTTAAATACAATTAATTTAGGAAGCAAAAATGAGAACGCAGCATCGAAAGAACAAGAATTTGCAAAAAGAAACCTTTGTGAAATGTCCAAATGGTCCGCTTGGTCACCATGTACCCAAAGTTGTGGCTCTTCCGCTGTACAGCAAAGAACCAGGGTAATAATTAGAAGAAACGTAGCTTACGGACTTCCTTGTTCAGAAAGGGTGGAGGAAAGGAGTTGTAATTTATTACCGTGCAATGATTAAGAAAGGAATTCAACTTGAGTAAAAAGAGCAAAAAAAATTACGATTAGTTTTTCGCTCAATTGTATATCACATATTTAACGCACTAACATAGTTTTCAAATATAAATGCAAAAAAGTGATAATCAAAAATCACAATGTTGTAATAATTTAATTATGCACTTCAAAAAAATATTAATTTTTTAGTCACTCAAAACTATCTAAACAAATAAAATAGTTGAAACAGTTTGGTGAATTACCCTGAACTGAGTAGTCTCCGACTTTACTACAGTTAAATTTAATTTATCTCCAAAATTTTATATTGAAAGTCACGCTGATTTATAAATAAAAAAAAAACATTTTATTTTTATAATGAAATTTAATTGAATGAATATTAATTTACAATTGATTGATTTGACCCTTACTTAATGAAAAATCCATAGTAAATAAATGGGAAAACAATTTAAATATTATTAGTAAAACTAGCTTATATTAAATATACCAATGACAAAATTTACAATAAAGAATTGAGTATCATTAATCAAATAGGAGTCAATAATAGTTAATGAAAAATCTGGAGTTTATATATGTTGCTTATATAGGTCAAACGGAAAGAAACATTAATATACGTTTAAATGAACACAAAAACAATTTTTCAAAAATAAAAAAGATTCCACTTAAGTTTTACTGAAGTTGTTTTCTTACTTATTTATATTTATATTTATGTACAACTAAAATATTGAAAAACAATAATTTGGACTAAAT
>NW_020439067.1:153914-158269 GCF_000699045.2 Agrilus planipennis | reverse complement strand
TCTTTTAATATATGTGAAAAGGTGTGGCATATACAGATCAGAAAACATAAAACAGTAAAAATTGACTACAATACAAAATACTTACGATTAAACATATTATTTAAATAAATAGATATAAGTATATCTTAATTTCAAGAATCCAAAAATTTAAAATTAAATTAAACAATTCTGGCTCTGCTGTATCATACATTTTTTTATCTATACTTGCTATACACATATGTGTACATTAGGTACATTGCTAATGAGGTAATATAATTCTTAATAATTACAGATGATTTCAACAAAGTGGCATTTATTTTTCATTCTGACCTGGACACTTTTCCTTTGATTTGTCTCTTTTTTGAAACATAATTGTACCAAAAAAGATACTTTAAGGAAAGCCCTACTAATATAATTGCTAATGGCCTCTTAGAATTCATTAGTCATTTAGTAACAGTGGTATTTTTATCCTTTGGAGGTATTACTTGAAACTTGATTTCACCATTTTTTGTCCTTTTTTGCACAAGTCTTGCACTACTTCCTATTTTAGCTTCTAAATCTTTATAAATCTTTTCCTGCAATAGAAATTATAATGGAAAATTTAATTCTGTTTCTTTTTAATTCATTTGTACTACTTACAGCCTTACTCATATCATTATCACTTCCACTAATAACAATCCGTACTTCAAGTTTCTTACTGATCCACTTCAATATTTTTTTAGAATGAATACCCAAATCGTGATCACTTATTCCACTACCAATAAACAATATTTTCTCCCCCTTTGTAAAATCTGATGATTGTTTCTTTTTTTCTTCTTTGTGTTTTAAATCTTCAATGTGTAATTGTGCAGCTGTCATAAGCTTGTAAATAGGCCTTTGTGTTTTCGTGTCTAAATCGACAATTTTTACTAGCTTTAAATCCCTTCTTTTTGAAATATTTTGTGCTTCTTCTAATGTAGTAACAGTCACACTATCATTATCTGCGTTTAGTAAAGTTATTTTAGGAATAGGAATGGTCTTCTTCTTCGGCTTTTTGCTTTCTTCGTCGTCTAATGATGTTTGATTAATTGGTTTTGATAAAAAACACTTCGAATGAATAGAGTTATTTAAAATGATGCAAGCACTTCTATTTAGAAAAGCACTTCTTATATTTTTCAACACTAAAGAAGTCATAATCATAACAACGTTAATATAGTTTTAAGGTTAACGCGATTCCAACCACAATTAAACAGGGAAAAATGGAGCACCAACAAAATAATTCGAAAGTACCCGTGTAAATATTCAAATAATTTTATCTACTGCTACTATTTTAGAATTTCTGAAATATCGCTTTTAGTATGTTCATAAGTTTGCAATGTTAACTTAATTTATTTAAAAGCTCTGACACTTCTATTTTTTTACCACTTTCTGATAATTTTCTTTTTAAAAGTGGTGGTAAGCCTGTTGTTTTTTTGTGTTGTAAATATTCTAATCTAACCTGTTCTAACCGCGAATTTCGTGTTATCCACGCAGAAGAGCTGTTTTCGGATTTTAAAAGCCATTTCTAAATAATTTACTGTTTTTGTTTTTCATTATTTTGATGTTTAAATAAAAGTTCGGGATTTGCTAAACATTTAATTGAGTGGTGAATGGATTTTACAAGTACACAAAAGACTTCTGTTGATACCGAAGATGACAATGTAGAGAAATTTTTCCAAACAGTGCCTTACTGTGAAGAAAATCTGTCTACTAATATAACATACGAATATTTAACTGACAGCGATTTGAGTACAGACTCTGATGTTGATAAAAATCAAACAAATATGGGTTCTTTCACAGATGCAAATGAAAAAGATAACAAAGATGATGAATGTTTCAGAATTAAAAAAACTCCAATGAAGCCAAAGAAACAGTCCTGTGATAGCTTTTCCAATTCCAATATCACTCTTGCAAGACAGAATGCAGAAATTACTAATAAACACATTACTGAGATGGATTATGACCATATTGTAAAATCATCTGAGAAAATTGAGAACAATTCCATCTATTCTTTTTCCTTAAACCCTCCAAAACGATTATCATACTCTCCTCAAAAGATTGCCAGGGTTCATTCACATTCTGCATCTTTAAGAACTTCTTTTTCATCAAAAAGTAATGAAATGAGAAGACACTCTAGTAGTTCCTTTAATTATACAGGATTTAACAAATCATTTTCTGAAAACCAACAACAAGAATCAGTAAATTGCAATTGTTTGACTGGTAATTAAAAAATTCATAAGTGTTTAAACTTTTAGGTACCTTTGTATAAAGGCTATCAGTTAATTGGTGATAGCCAATTACTTAGATTTGCTGAACAAATGTTGGATATGAAAAAAAATGTTATATACCCTTCATTAGGTAAATCAAATACTGAGTACTACATATTAATTCATCATTGACTTTTATTGTTTCTTCTTATATTGCCACTAATAATTTTACAGAAAATGGGAAAAGTAGAAGGATAGGCTATTGTGTAAGTGGACAAAATCTCAATGATTTGAAAAGAAGACTTCTAGAGGGTGAATACAAAATTCACAAAAATGTGATTGTTCTTATAGGTACTAACGATATGCTACAGGTAACTGCACAATTAAGATAAAACTTCCAAATCCTTATTTTCTGTTTATTTTTAGAAGACAAGTATATGTGCAATGTTTGAATCTTTTGAGAAAATTTTAAGTATTTTAAAAAAATCGGCAAATAAAATAGTTTTTCTGACTGTTCCTCCAGTGCCTAAAATTCACTCAAAACATGTTTTGAAAATTTTAACAGATTTTAATAAGTATATAATTGAGAAGGCAGATGGTAAGAACACATAATTAAAAAGAAAGTATTGCTGAGTAACTTTTTTGTTTCAGGAAAAACTGTTTTTGTAGTTGATCTATCCAGCCATTATGTTGGATATGATAATCAAGTAATGAATGATTATTATGAAAGGTAATAATAAAATGTCTGAAGGCGACAGGGATGAACGTATCCCGCGGGCTCAATTCACTTTGTTTATTATTCCACCAGTAGTATATACGATTTATGAAATAGCAATTTATATTTTTTTTTCAGTTCGTTCTTTGATGGGCGGCCCGACCTTATTCACTTGAACAAAAAAGGTTTTAAATTTCTCAGAGACATTTTGGATGTTAATTATTTTGACGAACTCAACTAATTTTAGTGTGGTTACACTTTTATAAGACAATAAAATATTATCACCTACATTGATAATGCTTTCCAGCAGTATTAAAATAAATTTTACATTTTATATTTTTAATGAATTTCTTTGATTGTAAGTGTAGCTACAGCCTCTATGCGNTCAAGTAAAATGCTCCATTTATGAAGTAAAACTTACTAATTCAACTATTAGACACAAGAAGGGGAAATATATCACAATTAAATTAAAAAACTTAGTTGGCATTATTAAAAATACTTTTAATTATAGTAACTTCTAGTTTAAATTATTTTTAATATTAGATAAAATGCGACGTAATGAGATTGTGCAAAGATCTAGTGGAGTTTTTCCATCATGATTAAGCATCTCAGCATCTGCCCCATGAATCACCAACAGTTTAGCTTCCTCTTGTCGATCCTCCTCACAAGCCAAATGCAAGGGTGTATTACCATATACATCCCTAGCATTCACATTGGGCTTTTCAAACTGACTCAGTAGTAATTTAACCACAGATAAGTTACCTTTGGACGCCGCCCTATGCATAGGGGTGGCACCTCTTTTATCAGAAATGTTGATATCTGCTTTATACTCCAACAACTTTTCAACAACCTTTAAAACAACCAGAATAAATTTATTTTGGTGTTTCATTTCTGTTTAGGATTAATGCCTGTCTTTTCTTAAGTTGAATATCTATAAAGATAGCATACAATTATAATTATTATAGGACTTACCTCAGTCCATCCTTTTGAACATGCATACTGTAGTGCAGAATGACCTTGATCAGTCTTCGTATTAGGATTTGCTCCATAAGTTAAAAGTAGTTTAACAATTTCAATTCTTCCAGCTGACGATGCCAAAATTAAAGGGGTACTTTCAGTATCATCCAACGGGTCCACAGGAGAGCCAAGTTCTAATAAATATGTGACCAGTCTTACATTTCCACTTAAAGCTGCCCAGTGTAATAGTATCCTATCGTTCTATAAATTACCAGAAAATAATTTGATGAACTTTAAAACGTACAATAAACTTACTGAATCTTTTCTTGTGATGACAGATGAATCCTTTTCAATTTCTGATTTAACAACATCAAAATCTCCTTTGTACGCTGACTCGTAAACACTATCGTCACTCATGTTTATTTCACTTTTCAAATATATTTCAATAAATAATTATTTAAATATTATCTGTTTCTTTT
>NW_020439067.1:130380-149474 GCF_000699045.2 Agrilus planipennis | reverse complement strand
AGTTATTATTGTCTGAAGTCTAATTATACTTTACGTAACTACTAACACAAATTAATCAATTAACTACCAAATTAATACACGTGGTTTTTATTTTACACATTCTCCTATAATACAATTTCTAATAACTATATGATTTTTAAATTATCTGCGTATTATCGTTGACATCTCATACCTGTCAAACAATTGCACAGGTAAGAGAACCATTGATTATATTATAAACAAGCCAAAAGAGCAATAAAAAAGAGTTTTCAACCATAGACCAGGTATGCGAGCGTTGTGTGCTAATGGTACATTAGATGGCAATAATAGCTGTATGCTGCATGGAACATTTGCAAGTGAAGATAAGTTGAAGTAATGAAGAACAAATGTACAATTATAAATCGCAAACAGTCTTGAACAACCACATTTGGTTGAATTGGATTTCGACTGAAGGATCCCGATATCGCACCCATTTTATAAAACTGTTCCAAAATTTTATCTTTTTCTTCGAAACGCTTAAAAAGCCACTGTTTCATACCTTCTGAATCCTTGGGAACTTCGCTGCTCGAATATAAACGGTAGAAAAATTTTGTTACACACGGAGGTTTTGTACCGAAAACTATCGCTAAAAGATCCAAGGGCTCACCATTTGGATAACATATCGTAACATCTAATATCCAGCATAGTTTGCTCTCTTCACAAGCTAAAATTCAATAAAACAAAAAGTTTTTAATATTAAATAGTCTTAAGTAGCACAGAATTCTTTTTTATCAGGTTCATTTTATACTATTTATTACGTCAGAAATTTTATTTTAATTATGTACATATTTACTCTTTTTTGATAAAATTTTTAAAACGTCAAGTATACACGAGCTTTTTGCATTTTTTTCTAATTCTTGGTCATGCTATTGGTCTTATTCATGATAGCCACACATAATATTTTAATCTGATAAATTCTTTTTGTCTGATAAAAGACCTTGGCAGCAAAACAAAATATTAATAAATACTAATAAAACTGTCCAGACATCAACAGCATTTTTTTAAAAATAAAAGGATTATCAATTTCAAAAACATTATGAAATGAACTTTGACTACATAGAGCATTGATAAACGTAGACATAAAATTTTTAAGGTACTTTCTTACAAATAAGCAAATTATAACAGTATAAATAACATAAAACTACGAATTAATTAAAAAAATTTAAAATAAATTATTATTAATAGTAAATTACTTAATGTATATTAACCCTTTATACAAAATATAACAATTAGGAATGACTATAGGCATTATATTTTGTTTAACTTAAATGGATTTTATACCTGGCAAATCATCTGCATTATTATTGGCAATTCCTTGAGGACCAACAGTTTTCATAATAACCTCTAAGGCACCAACCCTTGGTAAAGAAACATTTTGTAAAACTGGTAAATTATTTTTAAGAGCATATCTCTGAGATGTCTCTCGCCTTTTCCTTAAAAATCCACCTTCAGGAAATAACACAATCCACTTTCTATGTCTAGGTAGATAGGAATTGATTAAATGGGCAGCTAATGATGTTAATGACTGCTCCCTATTATTCTTCTGTTTATGTTTAATTTAATATTTTATTGTAGATCGAAAGTTACTTTTAAAATTACACTTACATCGGATCCTAAATTACCGTATAAAGTGTAAGTATTTTGCAGTCGCAAGGTTAACTTTTGGGGGGCCCACCTATTTAACTGTCTCTTTCGTCAACATACAATGGCTGTTCACAGTAATATCGGTGAAATATTAAGGCGTTTTGACGCTTTTGTTGCATTTGTTGAAAACAAACCTCATCTGGAAAATGCTTCACCAAACTACCTTAGTAATGTGTTTCGATGTGCAATGTTTATAGAAAATGTTATTGAACATACCAAGACCACTTCAAGTGCTGATTCATTTTCGCATGTACTTTCATTGTGGTATATGAAGAAAAGTGTTCCTTATTATGACCTTACTTATTTTAGCAGAGCTTGTGATCATTATCTAAAAACAATTTTGCAAAATTCTGCCTTGACAAAAGAGAAAATTGACTATGCACTTTGTTTGTATGTTAAACAACTCTCAAAGGAACGTTTTACAAACTTAATTAGTGATTTAATTTTAGAACATAGCTCTTATGATGCACTAGTAGAATATAGCATAGAATTAAATAAGAAAGGACTGCAACATTTGTGATGTAATATTTGAAAAGCAAATAATACATTTTTAATTTTTACTATTTTTAGTTTTATTTTATATATTGCTAAATGGTATGCATTTTAGAAAATTTCATGTGTTATATTTTAGATTGAGTGTTCCAGAAGCAACACCTTTTACTGCAGTTTTAAAGTTTGCAGCTGAAGAATTTAAAGTACCCCCTGCTACTTCAGCTATTATCACAGATGATGGTGTAGGCATAAACCCCCAACAAACTGCTGGTAATATTGTATTTATAAATTACAGTATGTTGAATAATTAATGTAACTTTTTCCTTTTATATGTAGGCAATGTGTTTCTTAAACATGGTTCTGAGCTTCGAATAATTCCAAGAGACAGAGTAGGGAGTAGGCACTAAATACCTTTTTGATTTTAAGAACTAAACTGTTTAAATATAAATAATGATTTTGTAAAAAAGATGAATTTAATTAATTTAAAATAAAGAATTTTTAATAATTATTTGATCGTTATTTCTGGGTAATATAACAGTGAATTTAATACGTTTACTTAAAAAACATGATGCTATAGGAGCCATTTTCATGTACTTTTATCGACCTTAGTCCTATATTTGAATTAAATACACTTATATATTTAAACAGTATACTAAAAAAATTACATTATTTCATAGACAAAAAGAATTCCTCATTTTCGTTAAAAAAACTACACATAATTAACAACTTGTATCTAATAACGAGTACTTATTAAGTTAGCTCTTTTTTTTTTTTTTTAAGTGCATGAGCGTGTGTATGTAAATACATATTTCGGTGGTAATGATGGATTTCTCGCACATCGGTCTAATTTATTCGACTTTATAAGTAAAGTCTTATCAAATAGACCAGGTATGCGAGCGTTGTGTGCTAATAGTACATTAGATGGCAATAATAGCTGTATGCTGCATGGAACATTTGCAAGTGAAGATAAGTTGAAGTAATGAAGAACAAATGTACAATTATAAATCGCAAACAGT
This sequence comes from Agrilus planipennis, assembly GCF_000699045.2. Taxonomy (NCBI): domain Eukaryota; kingdom Metazoa; phylum Arthropoda; class Insecta; order Coleoptera; family Buprestidae; genus Agrilus; species Agrilus planipennis. Next base: position 146,304 of record NW_020439067.1, on the reverse strand, counting down.
CTTGAACAACCACATTTGGTTGAATTGGATTTCGACTGAAGGATCCCGATATCGCACCCATTTTATAAAACTGTTCCAAAATTTTATCTTTTTCTTCGAAACGCTTAAAAAGCCACTGTTTCATACCTTCTGAATCCTTGGGAACTTCGCTGCTCGAATATAAACGGTAGAAAAATTTTGTTACACACGGAGGTTTTGTACCGAAAACTATCGCTAAAAGATCCAAGGGCTCACCATTTGGATAACATATCGTAACATCTAATATCCAGCATAGTTTGCTCTCTTCACAAGCTAAAATTCAATAAAACAAAAAGTTTTTAATATTAAATAGTCTTAAGTAGCACAGAATTCTTTTTTATCAGGTTCATTTTATACTATTTATTACGTCAGAAATTTTATTTTAATTATGTACATATTTACTCTTTTTTGATAAAATTTTTAAAACGTCAAGTATACACGAGCTTTTTGCATTTTTTTCTAATTCTTGGTCATGCTATTGGTCTTATTCATGATAGCCACACATAATATTTTAATCTGATAAATTCTTTTTGTCTGATAAAAGACCTTGGCAGCAAAACAAAATATTAATAAATACTAATAAAACTGTCCAGACATCAACAGCATTTTTTTAAAAATAAAAGGATTATCAATTTCAAAAACATTATGAAATGAACTTTGACTACATAGAGCATTGATAAACGTAGACATAAAATTTTTAAGGTACTTTCTTACAAATAAGCAAATTATAACAGTATAAATAACATAAAACTACGAATTAATTAAAAAAATTTAAAATAAATTATTATTAATAGTAAATTACTTAATGTATATTAACCCTTTATACAAAATATAACAATTAGGAATGACTATAGGCATTATATTTTGTTTAACTTAAATGGATTTTATACCTGGCAAATCATCTGCATTATTATTGGCAATTCCTTGAGGACCAACAGTTTTCATAATAACCTCTAAGGCACCAACCCTTGGTAAAGAAACATTTTGTAAAACTGGTAAATTATTTTTAAGAGCATATCTCTGAGATGTCTCTCGCCTTTTCCTTAAAAATCCACCTTCAGGAAATAACACAATCCACTTTCTATGTCTAGGTAGATAGGAATTGATTAAATGGGCAGCTAATGATGTTAATGACTGCTCCCTATTATTCTTCCCCTTCAAAAATATATCAAGATATATGATGTTCTCCCAGTATATAATAATATATTACACTTACTGCTGCTATAAAAAAGTCTTGATGCATTAAACTAACTACTCCAAAGTTTGTATATTTAAATAACCTTTCCATAATCCACATTAGGTTTGGCAGAACATTCTTTTTTGAGTTGAAACATGCCATTAATAGAGGAACATCTGCAGTTGACTGGTGATTGACAATAACTAATGTTCTTTCTTCCAAACACTCTGTAATGTCATCCCCCATCTCTTCAACTAATAACAATTAAAATTAAGAAAAGTTTCTCAAATTGAAAATTAAAGCTGAAGGTACTTACTATCATATCCTGCACTCCAACTCCACAATGTTACAACTGATAAAAGCCAGTGAAAGAAGTAGCCCTCTATTTTCCAGTAACATTCTGGATGTACTTTTTTTAAAGGGAATAACAAAATCATCCACACAAGGTATGTGGGGATACAATATAAATTATTAGCCAATATAAAACACAGCCTTAGTAATGCTTTTGGTAAATGGTACCAATGCCTGGAAATGTTATAATAATTATGCAATTTGAATTTAAATATAAAGTATAACCTTTAAGTTAATAAATACTGATTAAAAATATAAAATTGATACTCACTCAGTAGAGAACCTGAGGTCCATTTTTTATGATATATAAAAAATCCTATTCAATTGTCAAAAATTAAAATGTACTTTATTAACAAATTTACAATTAGGCATGTATAATTGGAGTTTATATCGATTTCATACATTATCATTTTTGACAAATAGCTCGTCATTCCAATTATAGACAACCATAATTTATCTACTCTTCAAAAATTAAAACGTGCAAGATTTTAAACTTGTGTCTGTTATAGTTATTATTGTCTGAAGTCTAATTATACTTTACGTAACTACTAACACAAATTAATCAATTAACTACCAAATTAATACACGTGGTTTTTATTTTACACATTCTCCTATAATACAATTTCTAATAACTATATGATTTTTAAATTATCTGCGTATTATCGTTGACATCTCATACCTGTCAAACAATTGCACAGGTAAGAGAACCATTGATTATATTATAAACAAGCCAAAAGAGCAATAAAAAAGAGTTTTCAACCACAGATAAACATATACTGAACTACGTAACCGTTCTATTTTTGAAATCAGGACAATTGCAAAATTAAATAAATTAAAGTAATTAAGTAAATAGGCACAGTCTGATTAAATATTGTCAAATAAGATTATTACAATGAGAAGCTTCGCATAAACGTAGGCGTTAATAGTTATAAATTAAAAAATACAGTATGATGAGCTCATATTTCTAAAATAATGGTATACAGGGTGTTAAAACTTTATTACTCTAACTTCTTCAAAATTATATTATCTGCAGTCATGTTTATGATTATAAAATTATGTTATGGCCATGTTATAGCGCCATAAACTCCTTAATCAAATTAATTAAACTGTAGTTAATCCTTTTTACTAATAATTACATTGCTATAAACGGGCAGTGAAGTACATGAACACTAAAAAACTTTAAACATTCATAAAATTTGATAACACAACTTTAGAATATTGCTTCACTCAACAGAAATTAAAGAGTAAAAAAACTTTCATAATATAAAGATCAAATGCAATCAACTACGAGCATTAAAGTTATTAAAAAAATATTTTATTAATTTTATAATACTTTACAATAGTATTAATTAAATTTCATCCCACAATGAGATATTATTAAAATTACTTGAGGGAACGTTGCAATCATCTTCCGAGGACTGTAATGATTCCAGCATTTCAACTAAAAAATAATAATTACAGTATTAATTAGACAAATATAAAAAAGAAAAGTATTACTTTCGAATTCTGAAAACTGGAGTTCGCGTCTTAAATTATATAACGTGTTTATCACATATTTGTATTGGGAATATGATCCCACATATTTCACAATTATATCAGATGCAGAATGAAAATTAAGAATGTGAATTATCTTCAAACTAATCTTAATTACATCATTGTAATATTTATAATCACCTAAAATATATATTAATTAAAATAGAATAAATAAAGAAAAGGTAATATAAACACAATTAAGATTTTTTGCATATCTTTCAATAGAAATAAAAAAAGAGCCCTTTTAATTGCCCCGACAATACACCTTTTTGGCTTCGAACCTAAAATTTATTACCTGTTGGAAAATATCGACTTTTCGGAAATAATTCAACTTTTATAGTATGTAAAAAATTGTGCGTCAAATCAATAAATAATCGGCTTATTGCACTAAGGCAATCGTTGCTGTAACAATAAACATTATTGAATATAAATTATTTCTAATTAATGATGTTTACTAAAACTTACTGTTCGTTTTCTTGATAAAAAGTCCATGAGCTATTAGACTCTAATATATTTGCCAGAGTCTTAATTATGTTAGAATATAAATTCAAATGAGTACCGTCAGAATTTTTTAAAGAAGTGTCTATGAGGATACAATAAATTTGTAAGATGCAAGCGCCTAAATCGTAAGAAAAATATACAAATTAGTTAAAACTTATTAACAAAGAGAATCAAAATTTACCTGAATTGAAATAAGTTATTCCTTCTTTTTGTGGCCCCTTTAGCGTTTTTTCGATTGGCTTCCTACATAATTTGTTAACAAATTCCAAATTTACAGTAGCTTTTACTAGAAAACTTGATATTTTTTCCAAGATTAACAAGTTAGGACGAGAAAATACAATTTCCTTTGTAATATTTACAACTAATTGGTTTCTGAAATAAATAAAAATTAAAATTCAGTTTTCCACAAAAAAGTGCAATTTAATATAATATATTGTATAACATACACTTTATCAAAACTATTTGTAGCAGAAATACTTGTTAGCAGATCTACTGTTGCTAATAATAATCCAGAAAAAAGATGAGTTTTTCTCTAAGAAAAAAAAAGAATAGATTAATATTTGTTAATTGAAATAGCAGATGTTAATTTTGTTACCGTTTTCCCAATAATCATTATCACATGAAGTAATTGGCTGAGAAAATAATTTTCTGTTTCTAAACACTTGTCAGTGTTAAGTTTTAAAGTTTCTTCTAAACATTCAGTATTAATATGTTTATTTTCTAAAATATGGTTCTCAATGTGTTTGTTAAAGGGAATAATTAAAGCAATTAGGGCTACACATTGCCTAAATGAAATACCTATTTCATCTTCAAATATTGGGCTAAAATAAGTCAATTTAATTATATAATTAACAAACATGAAAACAATTTTTTACTCTGCATCCAATAAAGATGCTTTCTGGAAATTACAGGGTAGTTTGTTCTCCAAATACAAATTATCAATCTGTCTAATATCCTTTGTTTGAATATTTGTAGAAACTCCTTCTAAAAAACTATTCAAACTTTCAAGAAAGAAAAATGATAAAGAAAGTATCTACAAAAAAACAACAAATTATTAAATAAACTACTAAAAGTAATAAATAATAACAAAATACCTTTGTTACTACAGATAATTTTTTCTCTAAATTGAATTCTCTTTCAGGACTGTTCAAATAGATGCAAATTTCTTTGCTCAGTTTGGAGAAACATAATTTCTTATCATCTAAATTTAAAACTTCAAAACCAGTGAGATCATTACTTGTATCATCATTGATATGTGGAATTAAATATAACTTCAATGAATTGTTAGTCGTTTTTAAAAAGTAAGTTTCTCTTCCCAGGTATCCAAAATGTCTAAAATTGACTGTATCATGCAGTGGAACACCTAAAATAAGAAATACACATACCTAAATGAAAATATTCAGTTATTAAATTCGATTAATAACTTACCTGTTGGTGCTGTTGAATAAATTGGATCAAAATAGCTGTTAGTTGTAGTTTCTTTTTGAGATGAACTACCTGTCTGTCTTATAATAATAAAAAAAATTACGATTTTATTAACATTTAAGAAGATAGTATGTTACCTTGCTTCTTGATGCTGGATCTGTGTAAATGAAAAAGACAAATCTAATCTGTTTGCTTTACTTATTTCAACAATTTTTTGTTTTAAATTGGCAATTTCAAAGTCCTACAATTAAAGTAGTATGAATTTTAGTATGTCATTGATATGGAGTACAGTGGATGCTTATCCTGACTATAGGACCATTATTATAAACTTTAAATAGACAAAGACATTACTTACTCTAAATTCCAGATCACTCTTAAGTGCATTAATTTTCTGAGTAGAAACATTAATTTTATCAGTCAATTCCTTCTTTTTTTTACTGAACTCTACGTCTAAATTGGTTTTTATTACTTGTAGTTGATGTCTTAGAATGGTGACTTCTCCTTCTTTTGCTTCACATTTCTCTTTTAATATCTTCACCTGTTCACTTGCTTCTTTATTTACGTTATTACTTGTCTTTTGCTGTATTTGTGTAGAACAATAAATATTCCTTGATACTGAAGATTTTTCAAATTCTCCATATGTTGGTAATATACTATTATTGACTGACTAGAAAGATAAAAATGCTATTATTGCTGACGATAAATCATAATTGCAGATAATTGCAGTACTTGTTCACACATCTGTGTAGCCAAGACAAGACAATCATCCAAATCTGAATTGTCCCAGTCATCCTGTTCTAGTCTAGGCTTTTTACATAAATTATTTTCAATGGTTCCACTTCGTTTGGTCATTTTAATTTAAATATTAACGCATGTATTATTTAATTACATGATTTTTTCAAATAAGCAAACACAATTACCGGTTTGGTTAGTTAATTTCCTTTGAGGTTAAATTATCTATGATGTGTCAAAAGCATCAAAGCTTAGTGTGTGAAATTCAATAAATTATATTATTTTGTTAATTATTTAATACAAAGTTAATAGCATTAGGGCATCAAGAGAAATTAGTTTATAATATACCCTATTATTAAATTGTTGTCTTTTTAAGGAAAAGTTTAATTATAATTTTAAATTGATTTCAAATCTGTGGAGTAGAGTGATATTTAAAAATATTCCATAGATAAAAAATTAATAAATTGGTATACGATTGGTACAGTATAATTTAATGACGTGTAATAGTTAATTTAAACTAATTTTATTGTTAAAAATGTTGGAATTATTTACAATATTTACTCGTGGAGGTGTTGTTTTGTGGTGCTTCCAAAACTCTAGTCAAATTCTAAGGGATTCAGTGAATGCCCTAATTATGGGGGTGATATTGCAGGTTTGACTTTCCATATTTTTTGTTAAAATTGTTGTGCATTTATAGATATTGTTAATTTTTGTTTGGAAACTTGGTTTATTCGCATTTATTATTGTAGGAAAGGTCTGTGAACTCCTTTGATCATCAAAACCTTACCATGCAATACAAGCTGGATAATGAATTTGATTTGATTTTTGTTGTTGCCTATCAAAAGATTTTGCAGCTTTCTTATATAGATAAGTTTTTAAACGACATACACTTAGAGTTTCGTGATAAATACAAAAATGAGCTTCTCAATAAAAGCATTTTTCATACATTCAATTTCTCAAACAACTATACTTCTATACTTCAAACGGCAGAGCAATGGGCCAAGAAACAAGCTAAAATTCCTAAGCAAATGAAAACTTTTGAAGAGTCTAATAAATCTAAGAAAACAGTGTCTTCAATGATAGAAAGGAAAGGAGAAGATAAAACAATTAATAGTAAACCACAAAAGAAAAAAGGAGTAAATTTTGCTGAAGGTAATTACATTTTTTAAACATATACCTTTTTATGCTATTTTTTCCATAATATTTTAGTCCCTAAAGAGGATATTCTTTCTGTGAAAGATACTAAAGCAAATGGATTAATAGATGAAAATATTTTGGCTGAAAATCGTCTTAAATTTGCTCAAAAATTCAGTAAGAAAAAGGAGCCTAAGTATGATTTGTAGCTAACAAAATAATGCAAATAATTATTTTTATGTATTTTTTATAGAAAAAGCCCAAAAGCTGAGAAGGAGAAAGAGAAAGCAGGTAAAAAGCCTCGTGTATGGGATTTAGGGGGTTCAACTAAGGACTTGCAAACTTTAGAAAGGACTGTTGACAAGCCAGAAGATATGAAGAGTCATTTCACTCCTGAAACTGAGGTATTAAAATCGTACCGTTTTTAGAGCAAATAATATATTTTTTTTAATAGATTGTTGGTCAAATGAAAGGAACAATTAAAGATTTAGAAGTTGAATCATCCAGTGAAGAGGAAGAAGAAGAACTAGAAGATGTTACTCACCCAAAGAAAACGGAAAAGTCAAAAGGGGGCATGTTTTCATTATTTAAAAGCCTTGTTGGAGCTAAAAATCTAAAAGCTGAGGATATGAAATCTGTTTTGGATAAAATGAAAGACCATTTGATTGCGAAAAATGTAGCTGCTGATATTGCATTAAAATTATGTGATTCTGTTGCATCTAAATTAGAGGGAAAAGTGCTGGGTACCTTCGAAAGTGTTGCTGGCTTAGTCAAAACAACTTTAACTGAATCTCTAGTACAAATATTGAGCCCAAAGAGGCGTATTGACATTCTTCGTGATTGTATCGAAGCTTCACGTCAGGGGCGACCTTATGTTATGGTTTTCTGTGGTGTAAGAAAGTTACATTTTAACAATTTAAACTATCGTTTTATAATCTCTGTTTGATTTTAGGTAAATGGGGTAGGAAAATCTACGAATTTAGCCAAAATATGCTTTTGGTTGATTGAAAACAACATGTCTGTTTTGATAGCTGCTTGTGATACTTTTAGAGCTGGAGCTGTGGAACAGTTAAGGACCCATACAAAACATCTGAATGCTTTACATCCGCCAGAAAGGCACGGAGGCCGACAAATGGTGCAATTATATGAAAAAGGGTATGGTAAAGATGCTGCAGGAATAGCCATGGAGGCAATAAAATTCGCCAAGAACAACAAACTAGATGTTTGCCTTATAGACACAGCAGGACGTATGCAGGTAATAAAAATGCCTTATATTTAATAAAGAACATTAATTTAGTTGTATGCCTATCACATACATATAGCTGTAATGTAGATTCAGGTTGTCAAACAGATAACTGTAAGGCCATGCCACATTTAAAGTAAGGTATTACTGTTAGCAGTAAATATTGCATTTGATAATTATAACATTTAACAGATTTATATTAATTCTTTATTTATTTTCTAAAAGTAGGATTATTACAACTAGATTTGCTTAGGTTCAGTTCCTCCTTTATATATTTATGTTCATGCTTTAAACAAATTCCTTATTTTTATTTTAAAGGATAACGAGCCACTTATGCGAGCTCTTTCGAAATTGATTAAAGTCAATGAACCCGATTTGGTCTTGTTCGTTGGGGAAGCCCTGGTGGGAAATGAAGCTGTTGATCAATTGGTTAAATTCAATCAAGCCCTTGCAGATTATTCTGCAAGTTCAAATCCTCATCAAATTGATGGAATGGTTTTGACAAAATTCGATACAATCGATGATAAGGTAATTGGAATGTATATTTTGGAACAAAATAATATTAAAAACCATTTTTTATCTGATTTTTTAAGGTAGGGGCAGCTATATCTATGACATACATTACAGGACAGCCGATTGTTTTTGTGGGAACAGGACAGACTTATACTGATTTGAAAGCCTTGAATGCTAAAGCTGTGGTCCATTCTTTAATGAAATAAAATGATTTCAATGTATAGTTTTACATGAATTAATGATGTATTTAAAAAATGGTGTTATTAGGTGAAGGAACAATAGCATATTATATTATAAATAAAAATTCCATCTTTCCATGTTGTTAAATTTTTAAATCATAGGGAAATGAATGCCATTTTAGTTTTATGTTATACTATACATTTGCAATTAAAATATATTTTTCTTATTTAATCTTAGTTTTTTATTTTATTACTTATATTTTTTTTATAGATGAACATTTCAAATAACATTCGACTCTGCAAATATGACAAAAATTGCATAAAAAACAGTATTCTATTATTCACAAAGAAAAGAAGGGCCTTTTTTGTACCATTATTCTTTAAAGTTTTACCTTTAACAATTCGAGCTTTATTAAGGAGATCTCTTTAGAGCTTTTCGTATTAAAGTCCAGTCTTCCATAATATCCTGAGGTCTTAACATGTACACAATGTAAGGTCCTGAAACAGTAACTGCTTTACGACGAGATCTGGATCTTGATCTTGAGCCCCATTCTAATCCGTCGCCCCAATTTAATTCGCTATTATGTCTGTCCTCCTCCAGTCGCCTTATAGTGTTCATAAGATCATCATAAAAGTAATCCCAAGCAAGGCTTTTTTCACTCTCAAAGTTTTGTAAAGCAGCTTGCTCCTCAGCCTCAAATTTATTGCGAACGTTATTTAGCCTTAATCGACGTAAAATATCTGTACAATTAATGGTTTTAATTTATCAAAATTTAAAGGAAATGTACCAATTATACCTGCTACTTTTATTCTAATACGCTTATTTTCCTGGAGTTCTTGAAGTGGTCCAAGGTATTCTTGGGAACGACCTTCTTTAACTTCAACTAGCTGGTGATCAACTTGGGCTATACGCTCTCTGTAAAGTTGCTCACGAAGTACGGTAAACTGTCGCTCTAACTCTGATAAATTATCCATGCATTCGTTTCGTCTTTGCTCACATTCGCCTTCGTCCATTTCAGAACTTTCATCGGAATCTGCTTCATCTTCGCTGGATCCATGATCACCACTTGTATTTGTTCGATCAGAGTCTCCACCAGACACATCACCGTCACTTTCTTCTGCACCACCGGAATTGTTTTCTTGCATCTTTATTTGAGGCATTTTTTCCGAATAATTTTAGTTATAACAGCTTACTTGAGAAAACGTTTTTTATTTAATACAGTTACGAAAATATCGCAACATATTATAAGGTTAGGTAGATGAATTAATAAAGGTTATGTTTATTGTTTACATATTTTAAAAGAAATGTACGTACAGGGTGATACAAATTTAGGTACCACAATTTTTATTTTTTCTTTAAATAAAGTTTCAATGTATTAATCAGAGTCGACACATATAATAACAAATTATATATCCTCAAAGATTGTTTATTAACTGCAAGAAAAATGAAATACAGGGCAAATTTAGGACATAAAATATTTAATATTATATTTACACAACTAATAAAAATATTATTTAACATTGACGATAACATTATTATTACAAAATAATATTTTTTCAGAATTTATGAAACAACGATAGTAGGAAACTAAATATTTGTTTAAGGCAAAGATTTGATAGTGGGTAGTATGGTGTTATTACCTTAAACTAAATTGAATTTCATTTTTTCATTACTTTTGTTATCACTATTAATTAACTATTCGTTTCAAAAAATAAATATTTCGTTTATAATGTTATAACTGGAAAATTGGAATTCTCTTTCAAAAATATCTAGTCTAGTTTCTTATTTACACCTAATATTAGGTGCAATTATTGATTACAAAAGAAACAATTTTAGCAATAAAAAAATGAAACTTCATTTAATTTAGAACTCACCATACTTTTTTGGAAATGACCTTTGATATCTTAAGTATGTAATTTGATAATATACAAAATATTTACAATTCCTATGTATGAATTTATTTTAAGTATTTGAAAAGTTGTCTAACTTTGCTATAAGTCTTTCAATCATATCTGCATCAACCAGTCCAATAAACTTATCTACAACTAATCCATCTCTAACAGCAATTACTGCTGGAACAGCTTTTACTTCAAATGTATGAACTAATTCTGCATTATTTTCTACATCAATTACAGCCAAATCAATGTTTTCTTTAGGTCCAATTAATTCTTCCATTTTAGGAGTCAATATATGACATGGCTCACACCATTCAGCATGAAAATTTACAATAACAGGCTTACTTGAACGCATAACTTTTGAGAGAAAATCGTCATTATTGTTAATTGTAACGATTTTACTAAATGTTGATGAACATGACAACATACGTTGTTGTAAAAATTCAAATATTAGCTGCCTCTTATTTATAATGCCTTTAACACTATGTAAACATTTTTGAGATATGACACACTTTAAATAGCCCATCTCAAAAACGAACGTTGGTCTTAATTGATGCTTGTTTAAGTTTATTGGTCTACTATGAAGCTTCGACTACCTGCACTGAATAAATCTTGTAACCTTTAAAAGCCGAAAAATTAGATTAGAAATTAATTATGGAAACCACAAAAACTTACCCGATTAATTAATGGTAAAGCACACTATTTTGATGAATTATTAACTTTATGCACGTAATTAGATTTATGCCATAACCTAATTTTGGAAACCACTCAATTATTGAAACATTAAAAACGGTACTGGCTTAAAAGAAAAACTAAAAATATACCTTAAATTATGTAAATTAAAACAGGGGCATTATTTTTACCTTTTCAATGATTAGCCTTTAATAGAATACTTTTTTATAGTTATTGTTTATACATTCATCAGCAAATTTCCAGTAATAACTGGTAAAAGTTATTGGCACAGAAGACAGATTAACACTGTATAAAGTTTATAAATAAATAAATCACAAAAATGACAATAATATTAATTAGTTAACCTGAAATTCATTTTTTTTTGTCAACAAATTATTATTTGTGATTGCTTATTCATAATTGTAAGCATTTTTATGAATTGAAGACATAGATAATTGAAGGTTTGTTCCATTCATCCATTGTTGTTTCAGTTAAATTTAAAATTTAAATAATAATATGTTTCTTTAATAAATAAAAACAAAATAATACGTGCCTATACGTTTGCTGGTGTCTATATAGTATTAGATTACACAATTATGATCATTTTTATAATTAAAATTTAGATTCATTCTTATCTACAAAATTCTTACTGAGACTGTACTGGAATTATGACTGTATAGTAGTCAACGTTACAGGGCAGTACAGGGATTGTACTGTGTGTGATTGTACTGACGAGCTCTTCTAAGTCAAAATTTTACTGTTTTTTTATGGTTGTCAAATGTTGGAGTTTTCTCAGTATAAAAAATTAAATAAAATTTTCAATCGAAAACTCCGTAATGTCTAAAAGTGGTACTCATTCGATTCCAAAATGGCAAATAGCTTTAGTGGCCGGAGCTGCAGTTGGTGCTGTCTCATTAAGTTACATGATTTACAAAAGCCGGTTTAGTAAGAGCTCGTCAAAAGAAGTCAAGGAAAATGGTAAAATAAAAGATAAGAAAGTAAAGAAAGATGCATCTGAAGAACCAGAAACACCTTTGCAGAAGGTTATTAACTTCAAAGATGAAGGGAATGCGTTATTTAAAAAGGGCAAATATGATGAAGCAATATCTTTTTACACACAAGCGATTTTCCAATGTCCAGAAGGTTTTCCAACTGATTTGGCGACATTTTATCAAAACCGTGCTGCTGCTTATGAACAATTAAAGAAATGGAGTGCTGTTGTTGAAGACACAACCAAAGCTCTTGAATTCAACCCTAAATATGAAAAAGCTTTGTCAAGAAGGGCCAGGGCATTTGAATCTTTAGGAAAACTAGAAGAATGCCTGGATGACATAACAACTGTTTGTTTAATTCAACATTTCCAAAATCAACCTGCCCTTATGATGGCAGACAGAGTTTTGAAAGAATTGGGTAAACAACATGCAATTGAAGCAATCAAGAATAGAAAACCGATGCTTCCATCAAAACACTTTGTTAAAAGTTACTTTATTTCATTTTCTTCTGATCCAGTTTATGAGAAGCTCATGGATAGTTCTACTCCTATTGGAGAGGGAGATGTTAGAGGTTGGTTGATTATTGTAATTTTTTCTTATATTTTTGTCTGTTTTACTGCAAATTCTGAGAGTATTTCTTGTTGTTCAGGTTTTTTGAGGGCTAAGTTGGCATTTGCTACCGAAAATTTCGAGGAAATCATACCTGCCTGTACTGAAGAAATAAATTCCAGTGAATCTGAGTCTGAATATTATCTAGAAGCATTATCTTTACGTGCATCATTCCATTTACTTTGTGCATCACATAAAGAGGCATTTGATGACTTAAAAGCTGCCATAGATACTGTTGATGCTGATGTGAAAATCAAAGTTAATTGTCTCATCAAACGGGCGTCACTTTATATGCAAATGGGGGAAAATGAGAAATGCCTTGAAGACTTTGAAACAGCTGCTGAACTGGGACCTGAAATTTCAGGTAATTTGTATTATCAAAAATTAATTATCATGTTTGTCACTGTTTTGTGCTTATTGTTTTGTAATGGTCTTCTCCTGCATTATTAAAAAAAAAATAAATATTTAATAATGAATGTTAATTGAACTGATTTTTATTCACCAGATGTTTATCATCATCGGGGTCAAGTGAAACTTTTGATGGAAAAAACAACAGACGCAAGGCAAGATTTTGAAAAAGCAGTAACTCTGAATCCCAATTATGCAATTGCTTATGTACAAAAGTGTTACACGGACTACAGATACGCCCTTATGACCCAGGACGTGAATCTTTTGACTCAGTCGTTAGGAAACTTTAGAAGAGCTACAGAGAAGTTCTCAAATTCCTCAGAAGTCTACATTTTGTTTGCTCAAGTCCTGACTGAAAGACAAGAATTTAGTCAAGCTGAGAAATTATATACAAAAGCAGCAGAATTGGATCCCAGCAATGCTACCATTTTGGTGCACAGGGGCCTTTTACAACTTCAAATTGAAGGCAAATTCGAAAAGGCCGTCGAACTGATGAAAGAATCCATAAAACTGGATGAAAAATGCGAGTTTGCCTATGAGACATTAGCAACTGTTGAAGTGCAAAGGTGAATATTAATTGTATTAATTTAAATTACAGAATAAACAAAATTTTATTGTTTTAGGGGTAATCTTTTACTTGCAATTGAATTGTTCGATAAAGCTATTGCCTTGGCTAGGACGGAAATGGAAATGACTCATTTGTTTTCGTTAAGAGATGCCGCAGCATCACAGCTGAGAGTTACAAACAGGTTGAATATTGGACCACAACTCCTGAAGACATAGAAATGTAAAAATTGTTGTAAAATTACTGTACTTATGGATGTGATGCCATGCCCTGTAAAAATACAAATTAATCTGTTAATAAATTGTGTAGCATTTAAAATAAAACAGTTTTGTAAAGTTTAGGGTTTTAGTATTCTTTTTTTCATAAGTAAAATGGCATTTCAAAAGGCAAATTAAGAGTTAATCATTAACAAATAAACAATTAGTGCAGAGTTTGGGTTTTATAGTTTCTATTTTAAATGAAAATATGATAATAAAAGTTATTCTGTGATATATTATACCTGATGACATATGAATTAAATAAAACTAAAGTATAAACAAAAAGTTAAGAAATAGTTGTGATAATGTTAAATTGCAAGTTAATTGTCTAGTTTTTTATTTTTCTATGACAATACATCAAACGTTAATCCAGTGAAGATTAAAATTAACATTAACTTATTCAACTGACCAAAAAGACTGAACTTTTAATCCCCTTAAACTTTAATTAGAAAAGGTTTTTATAAATCAATTTTTCAGTTATTATTAAATTAACAAAAGTTAAACATTAAATATGACAACAGTAATTTATTGTTATTTCTTAATCACTATACCATAAAGTTAAACAGAAGTTAAAATTTAGAAAAGGGTAATTAAAGTTACGGTTAGTAATTATTTAGTAGTTATCAATTTAAATAGTTTCATTAATATTATGTAATTAATATCAATTTATAATCAATAAATTAGTTTATCAGTTTGGTGGTAGATGGCACCAAAATGCTACTTTCAACATTTGTTCCACAATAAGTAAATTATACTGTTGATACCTGTTGTGGCGTACCTGGAAAACAAAACTTTAACTAGAAAACTGATGGTGGCGCTCCAATGCACAAATATTAATTAAAAAGACGCGTTATTCCGAAAATGTTATATACGAAGTGTGACCAAGAAAAATTGTGAATTCATTTAATGTTAAAATTATCAAGCTAAATACAATATTTTTTAAACATAATAAAAAGAAAAAGGTCTTGAAAAAGTTTTATAGATTCAAGTTAATGTTGTTTGTCACAATAATGGCACAGTATATACTTCAAATTAAATATGGTTTTTCGTCTATCTAGGCCCCACAATAAGCAGAATTAGGTAATTAATGTTATAGGTAAAAACATTTGTTGTGCTTGATCTTGACCAAAGTAACTTTTTTTGTAATACACAATGAAGATTTATGATGTAAGTGACTTAAAATCAAGGGGAAAATACTAAAGTAAACAATAAAAGTACATAACTATTATTGAATTAACGTTCTTTACACCAATCGGTGTACCGTACAGTCGGCAAAAGGGTCCGCGAAACAAAATTAAAATGGTCTTTGGGATTCATTAATCAAAATTAAGGAAGCCAACGCGGGCTACCGACTTGACCGTCGTGCCGTAAAAAAATAGATTATGGGAAAAATACCAACTAAAGGCGAAGTTCTTATATACAAACATATATATATATAAGTTATAAGAACCGCAATTCTCTCACATCCTCTTTATAATAACTCGAATTATGGCCTAACACTCCCATATTAATTAAAGGCCTCAAAGAAAAATGCCGACACCTTTCCCATCATCCCGCAAAACTTTTTAAATTAACAAAAATGTAGCGCATGAATTCCTATTTTTCTGGAATAAAATACTAAAAAATAAAGTTCATGCTGGAAGGTTTGGCATTTCTGTTTACCTATTTTGAAATAATTACATAGAAATTAATACAGTTAGATACTCAAACTGTATTAAT
>NW_020439067.1:111093-130192 GCF_000699045.2 Agrilus planipennis | reverse complement strand
TCGTTGTCGTCCAATCCCAGGGGTATATATTATGTACTTATTTAATTGATTTCACGTAAATAATATTACATAATAACATAAAAATAAAATAAAAAAATAAGTTCATGTTTATGTATGATTGTTGTAACTACTATAATGTAACAGAGACAGTAGGCTATCGTTTGCGGTGACATGTTAGTAATTTTTGATGTTATTGTGTTTAACAACATTAACTCGTAACAATAAAACAAAAAACCCAGATTTTTAATGATTTTGGGAAACGGTCATTAAATCAATTTTCTTCCAAATAAGGAAGAGCGTTTAAAGTTCGCCTGAAACATTTAATATAATAATATCCCTACATGTGTGTGTAAGTGCCTGTGCATCAAGGGGGAGAAGGGTAAGTCAATTCGTTGCAATTTTAGCATGTATTAATACGTTGTAATTTACACGAGATTTATCGCAAACCTTCAGAAATAATAAGAATTCTGATGGAAGCATTTTAGCCACCCCTATATTTATCCTTAATGATCGAATTTTCGTCGTGGTTTGTAATAGGGGGTAGATAAGTGTGCGATATTGAAGTTGGTAGCCTCATACTCCTTTATACCACACAAATACTAGTTTGGTGTAAAGCAAAATAATTGCTTGGGATATTACAAAAGACTGTACAGAAATTTGTAACGCCTAGGTATAACATTTTCGTAATTATATTTTTCTCATCATCTACGTACTACATATTTCATTAATTTTATTGCGGTTAACAACAACTTTGATCCCTTATTACGCTGGCATATATAGGAAACGTAACTGAAAAGTTTTTTTGACGACAGGTGGAGAGTTAATGAACCAATACTAAAAAAATGATATACTATTTTTCAAAAAATACACAAAACTATACAAAAAATACCGCATTTTATGCCAAACTTGAAATATGTAACATCAAAGAATAAAAATAAATGTTCAAGATTTTCGCACACTTTTATTTAAAAAGTAACAACTGTTTCGCCATTCTTGACTTCATCAGAGTTTGAGTACTTACTGTAACAGTAAGTAGGTGTTTATTATATAAAAAGTAGTCACCAGACTTCTAGTACTTACTATAATAGTAACTACAATGTTAGTAGGGGTAGTTCAGAACAAATTTAAAAGTGGGGAATTATTACATTCTGTTTGGTCGTTTAGTAATATATTTCCAAATTCTCTACTAATTTGTATTACTTTTATTTCCTTTATTTGGTTTTTAAATTTTATTATTAAACAGATAACATGATTGGCGTGTAGGTGGAATCTGTCTGGCTTTTAATGTTACGTTTTTAATTCTGTTAATGTTTTCTTGAAATTTCTCCTAGTTTGTCATAGACATATATTTTTTAAAGAAGCGAATTTTATAAAAATTCATTGAAATTGTTTCTGATGTGGTTTGTGGGGTTAGACTAATATTGTTTTTAAAATAATTACCACACATCTAGAAAATGTTGATGGGTGGTTGTAAACAATTAGGTGGATGAAGTTGTTAGTCGCTGGCGGAATAAGAGACGTATAAAATGTCAACTCTGGGGGGATGTTGTCCATTTTATGGTAATTTGAAATTTATTTTCGGGATATTTTTCTTTAAAGTTTAACATACCCACAGGTGGCGATGACATACTGACTTGTTCAACGTCTTGTGCCACCGTGGTGGCTATACGCTTCACCGAAACGAAAAAGATATAAATTGATGCGAGCAATAAAATGAACCATGTGACACAGCGAGAATATTACATTAAAGAAGTTATTTTTACGTCGAAAAAGACATTCAGTATTTCATATAAATGACGCAATCCAATGAATACCTTTTCAAATTGATGTTGTACGTTACATGATTTTGAATGTTTGGGTTAATTGAAGAGACTTTTAAAATTCCTTTGCATTTTTTTAATTTACTAATCGGGAAGTTATGGTGAAAACCATAAAAATACGTCTGGGTACTGAAAAGTTAATTAAGCGAGTGGCCAATTAAATATCAGTAATTAACTAAAAAAAAAACAACAAGCCTTTAGTAAACAAATTGCTTATGCGGGCAAATGTTATGATAATTTAAAGTAAATTCCATAAATTTAGACGTTATTAACTTCAGGGGAAATAAAATACCAGAAGATCTTACTTTTCCTAATTAATGATAGGTTTTAATTGGTAGGTCAGTTGTTTAATTCAAAGGGATCGTAAAATATTAATGGTTGAAGGTCAAAACGTATTTATTGCTTTGATATACATCAATGGCATCGTGATAATTGTTATTTCTTTCAAATTTTAATATCATTTGATGATGGTAAAATAATCGCTACGTCTATAATAAATATATTTTTGACACTGTAGGTANGAGTGGATATCTTTTGTGACTACCGATCGTTGTCTGTCTGGACTTGCATGATTAGATGCCTGTTTCATCACCCATTCTACAATCGCGATAACATCTTTTTACCAACGGAAAATCTTCATTGTATTCTCCTATTGTTTAATCGAGATCGTGTGTACAGTATCTTCCAAAAATAGTAAATAAGACGATAAATTGCACACAAGTATAAACTAGACCAGTGATAATTGTTATTTCTTTCAAATTTTAATATCATTTGATGATGGTAAAATAATCGCTACGTCTATAATAAATATATTTTTGACACTGTAGGTACGTATTGCAGTTTGTACAGAATATTTAATATTCTCCTTGGATATAATTTATTACTTGAATACAAATCAATCTGATCTCATTCAGATAATAATTTTTTCTAATTAACAGTATTATCAATATTTATTTATTTTCTACTAATTTACAATGCATGCTACAGAAGGGAAGTTGATCCCTGTCCGTATAACAAAAGCAGAAATAATAATTTTCTAATGTCTATTTTGCTTTCTTGGGGGTTGAATTTGGAAAACGTCATGCTAAATAGTTTAGATAATAAAATAAAATTAATTGCTAAAGCTCATATTTTAATGTTTACAGCTTCAGCTGTTTCGGTTTGGCGATGTTGCTGCTAGGACATGTTTTTTTTATATATATTTACATTTTCCATTAAATTGTCTTAAAACGTTTTATTTTTGGAAAGTTGTTTAATGAGAGGTTAGTGAAGGTGAAATCAATTCTATAAGCACAAAAATCCACAATTGTGAATGTTAATGACAGAAAATACATGTCTTTAACGCTTTTAAGACAAAGTTTGCTTTCTAGATTCGTTGTCGTCCAATCCCAGGGGCATAAAAAAACGTTCACTTTTCGTAGGTCAAATAATATTCCATCGTTGGAGTTAGCGCAATAATTTGTACAAAATTATACTCCTAATAAGTGCCCCAAGGATCAAACGTTCTATGACGAAAGTGAAGAAAATTAAAGACGAGGCGCCTACGATTATTATTTATTGGGTGGCTTTCCGATAAGCTCCCATCGTTTATCTGATGGGACTTAAATTGCAACTACACTATTATTTAGATGACTACAGATAATGTAAATTAAACACCTTTAGGTGCTAACAACAGACCACCTCTTCACACGTCTTATCTTAGACTTTGTTTTCTTCGTCTCTCAGACATTGTTCGAGGATGATTTAGAATCTTTAATCGATCTATTCATTGCAACATCGATAGAACAAAAAATAAAGAAAGACTAACAATTTAAAAACATTTTCCATTAATTTGCTGGTAATATTTACAAATATCTTTGTCTATATATGCATTGGACGGATGGTCTTGTTTATGATAGTAATACATACATACCTACAGTAAAATCCGGCTGTACTGACAAAATTTCATCGCTATAACCGATGGAGGTTATAATAAGCATTTTACGTATTTATGTGCTTACATAGATAAGTTCTTTAATAAATAAAACTAAAGCTAAATCTAAACTAAAGCCTTACTCTCCGGCTATAACATCTTGCGAACGTGCAAATCGCCATACTGTGATATCAATGGTGGTACGCGAGGGAAAGTCATTTTTTATTACCCCGTTATAGTTATAATAGTATTACCCTTTATAAGAGAAGACGTTGTATATCAGATAAGTCGATTGCGATCGTATTTACGATGATCACTACACTTAGTTTTTCTGCGAAGTTTAAGTAAAATTCTACTTACTTATTATATGTTTATGTTTGTGATTTTATAATTTTAATTTTAATTTAATTGTTTTGGAAGCAGAAGGAGGAACATATTTGTTTGTTACACTTTCATGGAATATCAGCAAAACATAAAAAAAAATTACTAAAATTTCCTTTTGTAAAAATTCTTCGTGATTGCATGCTAACATATAAATACGTAAAGAAAGAATTTTGAGAAAATCTTTTAAATCTTCGTTCTTCCTAATCTATGGAATTACGTATACTTATTAATTTGCCGCAAATTCTTGTGGCCTGCCAGAGAACTTCTGAGACAACCTGTTTGTTACCCATTATCTTATTTGAAAGTATTTTTTTTGTAGTGTATATAAAACCACTTTCACGGCTTTTAGCTAAGTATTTAGCTGCTCTAGTCTGCTCAATTAACGCCTTTTGAACTGTTTTGTTACCGATATTCAGCCTTTTAACAGCGGCAAATGTTATCTAATACTTTCGATGATAATACGAAGTAGAAAAGAAAAAATGCCGAACAGTTTAATTCCCAGCGGATAGTTAAGATACGGTGGTAGTATTTTCTACCTGTATTACAGTCCAATAAACTTATCTACAACTAATCCATCTCTAACAGCAATTACTGCTGGAACAGCTTTTACTTCAAATGTATGAACTAATTCTGCATTATTTTCTACATCAATTACAGCCAAATCAATGTTTTCTTTAGGTCCAATTAATTCTTCCATTTTAGGAGTCAATATATGACATGGCTCACACCATTCAGCATGAAAATTTACAATAACAGGCTTACTTGAACGCATAACTTTTGAGAGAAAATCGTCATTATTGTTAATTGTAACGATTTTACTAAATGTTGATGAACATGACAACATACGTTGTTGTAAAAATTCAAATATTAGCTGCCTCTTATTTATAATGCCTTTAACACTATGTAAACATTTTTGAGATATGACACACTTTAAATAGCCCATCTCAAAAACGAACGTTGGTCTTAATTGATGCTTGTTTAAGTTTATTGGTCTACTATGAAGCTTCGACTACCTGCACTGAATAAATCTTGTAACCTTTAAAAGCCGAAAAATTAGATTAGAAATTAATTATGGAAACCACAAAAACTTACCCGATTAATTAATGGTAAAGCACACTATTTTGATGAATTATTAACTTTATGCACGTAATTAGATTTATGCCATAACCTAATTTTGGAAAGTTTCTTCTAAACATTCAGTATTAATATGTTTANTAATACGAAGTAGAAAAGAAAAAATGCCGAACAGTTTAATTCCCAGCGGATAGTTAAGATACGGTGGTAGTATTTTCTACCTGTATTACTCAACAAAATTAAAAGGATTTACTTAAACAACTTTATTATTGGTTACGAACGAGGGGCGGCATCACTTAAGATAACTGAGAAGGATTTCTGGGTAGGTGCTTTTCCGTATAAGTTCTTTGTGGATTTATAGGTATCAAACTCTCAGGAAATTGATATCGGTTAGATTTGCCCCTTCCAGTGAATACTTAAATTAGGTAATTCTCCATAATAATTATCGATTTGATCTTACTATAGGTCTAATTAATACCTTTACATAAACTGGAATTTGCTAAAAAACCTTTTGAACGAAGTACTAATTCTTAAAAAACTTAAAACCTGTTGCACCACTTCATCATAAACAATGATTTCTGGATATAACTATAATAAACATGGAATAGAGCTAAAAATTCGTTTGTCGTAACTTGATTCAATGACGAGGAGTGTAGCCGTGATTTAAAAATGTAAAACATCTTCTCCATGTCATTTACGTATTTGTATGATAAAGAAACCGCTTGGGCCGTCTCATTTATAATTCTGATAACCTTAAAGCTACTGATAGCGTCACGTTTTACCTTCTCAAAAAAGTTACAATTCATGCAAACATATGAATGTCGGACTTGGTATGTAGAAATGTGTGTGTACGTCAAACGATCTTCGATAAAGTCTTCTTCAAGCAACGTTAAAATGGGTCAGCGAATGCGGTTGATTCGTTTGTCTTGTGCGTGCTCTTATTTTCGACTGTAATATTTCATCGAGTGGATATCTTTTGTGACTACCGATCGTTGTCTGTCTGGACTTGCATGATTAGATGCCTGTTTCATCACCCATTCTACAATCGCGATAACATCTTTTTACCAACGGAAAATCTTCATTGTATTCTCCTATTGTTTAATCGAGATCGTGTGTACAGTATTTGACAAAAATAGTAAATAAGACGATAAATTGCACACAAGTATAAACTAGACCGATTCGATTAAATTTTTTGCACTGTACTATACAATTAAATGCACAATAAGTGTACTATGTTATCCGAAGTGATTTACCTATTGAGCTTGTTAATATTTTGTACCTACTGACATGTGAATTGGTATCTCGAGGCTGACACCTCCATAGCATTCTTCAGATCATAGCGTTGTTGTTGAGAACAATTATTTATCTTTTTTTTTTCTTGTCCCCGTTTATTTAAATAAAATTCCCATGCTAAATAAAATCTACATAGAGAATATTATGAAATGTCGAATGTAATAGTAGAATAAATCGTCGGTATTAATAAACGGTCAAGTAGGTTTGCAACAAGGACGTTGGGGGTAAAAAAAAAGAAATGCAAGCGCAGGAGTAAAAGATAAGGAATACAAATTGCCCCCGTTATGTCGATTATACAATGAGAGATGCAATTTGCTTCTCTGCAGGTGTTAATAACACGTAGAAGTCGGTGCGGCGCGATCGCGAACGATAATTAGAGCAGCAAGAAAGTAACAACACTACTTGCATGTAGTTCAATTGCACATTGTGTTTGTTGCGAGTGTGAAAAATTACAACCGACCGTAAGGACTACGTTCAGAATACCGTTCTTAACCTGTTGGAAGGACGTTCCTGTGAGGATTCATCAGTAGAGCGACTTAGGTGGTTATCACAAAGAAAATGTTACGAGCAGGTAAACAAATTTCATTTTTTTTGTGATGTAATTTATTAAAGTCGTGGAAGATTCAAAGAAACTTGCGAATCGGTTGATACCTGCACATTTATGTTATTCCGTTTGTAAAAGCTTTCGCTTATTTATTCGTCTTGCCACCCCTTTATCAAAAAACTGGTTGGTTACGCCCTGGTTCTAAAAACTACACTATATATACAATTGTAACAAAATAATGAAAATCTAACGTTTTTTTCGTTAAATTAGGGGTTGGTTAGCAGTATACAACTTCTATGTCAGAGATTTACAACTAGTTTGTTTCGCTAATGATCTCCATCGATCTTCATTTGTCAAAAATATAATCACACGAAATTGTTTGGGATTTTCCTTTTTTCAATTGCTCCTTAATTTCGTAAAAAGGATAAACAAGAAAAGGCAAAACGCACTGCTCACAAAAGAATTTTTAGGTATACCTATACCATTTATACATACAAGACAACCAGTTCTGCAACCGAATAAATGGCCGCATTATTCAAATTGTCTCACACGATCCTTTCTTCTGCCTTCCGCTCCCTTCTCTCTCGTTCCCAATATAATTTATATTCCCAAAATTGCACTTAATTTCCAATTAACCGTATGATAACTTGCGCCGTTTCTCTGTTATTTGCTTAATTGATAGTTTAATACAAAAGGGTGGCGGTATGCAATTAGAGCCACTTTCCCTGCTCATTAGAACCCCGTAATTGATTTGCATTATTTTTCATTCCACATCCGTAGATAATTGCAAATAATTAAAAGGTTTTAATTTACTGTAAGGGTCAGCCCATCCCGCGTCGGATCGCGCAACAACAACAACTCTTAACGTCATATAAGCTCATGCAAAGGTCATTTTCTTTTATGGCCGCACTTTTCTTATTTAGATTAAACAGTAAAGAAGTGGAGCACGAAAGATTAATTTCTTTTAATGGTCACCTCTTCAATGGCAACTCTGGTTATTATTTAGTCGTTAGGTAGACCTCGAGTTGTATTATACCGAACACCGAATTGTACTTTTGTACATGATTATTATTCCGCTTATTGAAATAGAGGCGGCGAACAATGAAAAATGAAACTTCTCTTGCCATACTATTGTATACCTTTTGTATTATGTTAACAAGATATTAATCCCAAAAGAATCCTTTAATTTGGTTGCAATTGTAATTGCCATTACCATTGCACAAAGCTGTCACTATTAGCGCCAAAATCTGTTTTAATTCTACTTTAAGTTGATGATTTTATACAAACAAAGTAAAACCAATCACAAAGTGACTATACAAATTAATGTTGGTTATTAAATTGATGAAGTAAAACAAATATATTGGCATGCAAGGGAAGAAAAAGTAGGGAAAGGTGAATATAAAGATAGCAGTCGCTGGTTTAGGATATTTAGGAACTCAGATAATCCAGGATGGAAGGATCAGTAGAGGTAGAAAATAAAGGATAGCGCAGTTTGGGGTCGTCTTCATCAAAAAGAATCCATT
The DNA here is from genome assembly GCF_000699045.2 of Agrilus planipennis. Lineage (NCBI taxonomy): Eukaryota > Metazoa > Arthropoda > Insecta > Coleoptera > Buprestidae > Agrilus > Agrilus planipennis. The sequence goes on along the minus strand of NW_020439067.1, from coordinate 121,642 downwards.
TCTATGTTTGTGAATGACTGTACAGTAGCGAAACGTGGGTGAAAAAGTCAGAAGCGTTCCAAATGATGATATCGTGGATCGAGAATATTATAAATGAGGAGGTATTAGAAAGAAACGGAGAACAGAGGGCGCTATGGAAGTTAATAAGGAATAGGCGAGATAGGTTAGTTAAGACACCTTCTCAGACATGAAGAGCTAGTTAGAGACATTGTAGAAGCACAAACAGGAGTAGAAGTAAAGTGGGGTAAAGGGAAAAGACGTATTAGAAGTAGAAATATTAAGGAGAGTAGCGGTAGACCTAGATTATATTACTATTCATAAATAGTTAAGGATGTGGGATGTTTTAGTGTTACGACCGAGTGGCATGGCCTAGAGGTTTAGACCGTTGCTTAGCATTTGGGAAGACGCCAGTTTGATTGCAGGTCCGCCTGCCTTGATCCAAGTTTTTCTGTGGTTTCCTTGGGTCACATAGGCAAATGCGGGGCAGTAATATTCCACAGTACCCACAGTACCCACCCATTCCCATGATTCCTGAAATGAGGCTAAAGAGGGCCTTCCTTCCTACCTTCCGGCGTAGTCCGGAGGTACTGCCCGCCCACCAGCATTACTGGCTGGTGGGAATGAAACACCCAAAAGTTTTTTTTCTAGTGTTAGGAAAATAGCTCAGGATAGGAAAAAGTAGAGATGCGTGTTCAAACAGTCTCAGGACTGACGACTGTATCAGTTTGTCAAATAGATACGAGATACCTTTGTTAAGGGCTTTTGAGGTGGCTCCGATCTAACCAAAGATTTTCGCGAAACGTAATGCATTACTGAATTTTGAAACCATCAGCACTGTTTATTATTGGGCGGAATTGATAGTAGCTAATTATTCGTAATATCGTAATAGCTGTGGCGGCATACATCTGTTAGGTAAATTTTATTATAAATATTTAACGAGCCGTTTATCGCGTGGCAAGTCTTGGAAAACATTAGGTGTTTGGATAACTTAAAGTTGGAGATAAAGCGTCACGTAGAAGTAGTCAGTTCGAGGGAAAGCATACCGAATCGGTCGGAATGGCAGAATAACGATAAAAGAGCTTTAATTCATTACTTTCCGGTTGATCTTCAACAGGTGAATTGGCAGGTGAATTCACCTGCCACTAAAGGGAATGTCAGACGGACGCTTACTTTTTTCTCTCTCTCTTATAAAACTAAAATCCCAGGTTCGATTATTATTGGCTCCTACATAAACCAATCGACAGGTATAAAACCACAAATAAAGCTCTATGATGACAAAAAAGAATAAAACAATATTTCTGTATTTAGCAGAAACTGTAACAGGACGCTATACATAGGGGTGCTGGTTTATACTAGGAATACGTTCAATTTTACCGAAAGCTCTTGGCAGAACTTTTTCTTTTACAACTCATATATCTAAAGAAAGTCACTTTCTAATTTTTTTAACAAATAAAAACAGTTTCAGAACAGGATTTGCTATTAATGTATTCTATCTAATTTATCAATTGTATATGGTAAAACTATTTTGTTATCGTTATCTAGATAATTACGTATTTATTTATACATATAGTAAGTGTTGCGTTTATTAAGGGTATGTGCAGTCTATCTGGGTGGGAATTATTAGTATGTAATTCGAAAGAGGCACGCGTCAATGTAGAGATGAGGTAAAATCAGATACCGGACTTGAATATTTGATTAGGGCTGTCCTTGGAATACACCTGTACAAGCGGTCACGTACACCTGTAGTGTTACTACAGGACCGCCCCAAAAACAGAGACCGTCTACCGTTATTTATAAAGAGAGTCCTTGGCGCCTCGGTTCTCTCTTTTTATTCAACAAAAATAACGAAGACAAACAATTTTAGCATATGTATGACGATAAGGATCTAAAAAATACTTGCGTACGTTTCCAGCTTTGCTAAATTTTAGTAAGTAAGTTAATATAAGTTTTAATCATGACAATTCACCATACCATATCCTAAGTCTTTGATGTATCGGAGTAAGACCAAGGCGAAGACCGAATAAGCAAGTTTAAGTCAATACGATTCACCATACCATATCCTAAGTCTTTGATGTATCTAAGCAATACCAAACCCAAAATCGAATAACCAAGTTTTAATCATGACGATTTACCATACGATATCTTAGTCTTTCATGTGTCTGAGCAAGACCAAGGCTAAGGCCGAATAAGCAAGTTTTAATCATGACGATTCTCTATACTATATCCTAACTCTTTGATGTATTTGAGCAAGACCAAGGCTAAGACCGAATAAGCAAGTTTCAATTAAGTATGACGATTCACCATACCATATCCTAAGTCTTTGATGTATTTAAGCAATACCAAATCCAAGACCAAATAACCAAGTTTTAATCATGACGATTCACTATACCATATCCTAAGTCTTTGATGTATTTGAGCAAGACCAAGGCTAAGACCGAATAAGCAAGTTTCAATTAAGTATGACGATTCAAGTTTCAATTAAGTATGACGATTCACCATACTATATCCTAAGTCTTTGATGTATCTAAACAATACCAAATCCAAGACCAAATAACCAAGTTTTAATCATGACGATTCACTATACCATATCCTAAGTCTTTGATGTATCTGAGCAAGACCAAGGCCAAGACCGAATAAGCAAGTTTCAATCATGGCCATACCATATCCTAAGTCTTTATTGTATCTGTTTCAATTATGATGATTCACCATACCATATCCTAAGTCTTTAATGTATTTAAGCAAGACCAAGAACAAGACCGAATAGGTAAGATCAAGACGAATAACAAGCTTTTTTACAATATAATTTCTAGAAGACTTTGGTTGTCCCGTAAAGGTTGACTGAATTAAGTCTAAAAGCGATATAATAATCATAATGTTAAATATATTATTGTGAAGATCAGTATAATACAAATACTGCTTAAGTCTCTGCGACCTTTTAATTTAAGAAGCCATCATAAAACAAGCCTATATGCATGCATGTGTTAACAAAAAGATACTTAGTTTCCATGATCAATTACTTTTAAGCATTTATATTAGTACGCTGCGGTTTTAATGACAGAAATTAAATTGCTTCTTGAGGTACAATTAAGATAAGAGTATAGCAGTTTATGTTTCCGGTAGCTCGACTACTCCCAAGTAGTGTGGACGTTTTTATTTATTTAGTATTTTTGTGAGAGAGAAACCATAACATTTATTATAATTCAAAGAATAATTTATTGCGAAATACGTTTTGCATTTTAAAGTCTGTGTCTTTAATATAACGCTGATTTATTGAAACATAATAAAATTAATTTCATCTTTTAATGCTGTAGTTAAAAGAGAAGAAACGCTAAAGATAAAGTAAACCCGTTTCTCAAAACCGAAAATGTTTTACTGCATTATCTTTATTTTTTAAATACATATCCCTTTTTGAGATAAAACCCATTTAGGGCATTAAAGTATTAAACTGAAGCATTATCGCTACTGTTGCGTATATATAACAGTTAATAAAAAAACATAAAACGTAGATATAGGCAAATGTGTCCATTTTTTTGAGAGAATTACTATTGAATTATTTTCCATTTTGTCTTTCTTTTATATGAAATTTATAGATAAAATTTGTAGTCTATTACTGTCAAAGCCCAAATAAATACCGTTTTTCGGCCTTTGACTAAAAAATTTTCGTTAAACCTAGGAGAAACTAATTCTGTCAGATAAANTTCTTTCAACTACCTTGTACTATTTTGTTTCCTAAAAGGTCAATTTATGCGTTCGGGGAAGGGTTAATCTATGCATTGAAGGAAAGGCAAGTTAATTCTATTAGTCTTTATTCTTATATGGTGAAGCATTAAGACATTTAGAATTGCACGATACGTTAGATTTTTTTTATTTACATAATTTTCAAGAGCATTTATTATTGCAATTGCATTTTATAAAGGCTTGGTCCCCAAATTTAGAATGTTTTGCACTGATTTCTTTTAGAGACAGCTGAACGTCGGGCACATCTTCGAAATTAAGAATATTCTCTTTGCATTCTTTTTATTTGATTCCTCGAAAAACGTGTGTTTATTGTTCCTTGTTTCGTTTCTATTCTGGATAAACCATCAACTGTTTTATCTTGTAGGATACTCAAAACATTTCGAGCACCTCCTTTAGCTCTATCGAAGCTGGAAATAGGTATGGTTCAAGTTTTTCTAATCGCGATTGGCGGAAATTTTTGTTCAGTTAATTATTTAACTGTTTTTGTTGAGGTGTATGTTTAGAGCGCGGCGCTGTACAGGTGCGAAACATGGATGGTGGGCGCGGCGGAAAAGAGAAGGTTAGAAGCGTTAGAAATGTGGTGTTACCGGTGAATGATGAGGATATCGTGGATAGAGAAGGTTAGAAACGAAGAGGTATTAGAAAGAATAGGAGAACTATTATGGGAATCAATAAGAAATAGGCGAGATAGGTTGGTAGGGCACTTTCTCAGGAATGAAAGTCTAGTGAGAGACATATTAGAGGCAGAAATAGGAGTTAGGAGGAGTAGAATAGTTAAGGATCTGGGTTGTTCTAGTTTTAGGGAAATGCGAAGTTTAGTTCAGGACAGGAAAGGGTGGAGGTGCGTGTCCAGCCAGTCTGAGGACTGACGACCTTATGTTTATTTATGTTAGAGACTACATATCGACCTTTGACTATAACATATGCACCCTATAGTTGGCATACATTTTTAAATTAATACTTCTTCGGAAAAAAGACGATCAGTGTAAATCCAGGCCTTGTATGAAAATAATTCCGATAAAAATTTGTTCAGAAAATGTACTGTCATTTATTTATCGGTCTCATTTTTGCTAATAGCCGTTTCAGTGAGTATACCGTCTTAAATTTCTCGTAACATATCGCATATTTTTTTCGCAGCAGTAAGTCCAATAAATCTTGGAACGAACACTTAGTTCTTACACGTATGATTTATAGAATGAACACTGAAAACGGCAGGAGCAAGTTGTAGTATTTAGTGCTATATTTATTGCTGAAAACGTTACTGACATTTCCTGTCGTCAATTGGAACGTTCTTTGCTATTTTCAATCGTTTACATTTGCACGAATGCTTTGGATTTCTGAATGAAATCGAATCAGCCGAGATGAACCTGTAATTAAAATACGTACGAAAACGCTCGTGCCATGATAATTACAGAACATTATTTCCGCTTGCATGAGTCAACGATCATTGCATTTGGATGAAAAAGGATAATTTACCTAAATATTAAAGCGATATTTACAGTTTATCCCACTAGCCAGTTGCTTCATAAAGGAAAATAATTAATATTACAATTTGGATCCGAATTTGTAAAAACAAAATCCCAGCATAAATAAATTAACTTGGTATTTTAGTCGATATTACAAATTTAATTGTAATAATTAAGAAACATGAAATAATTTAAAAATAAACATGTGAAAATTGAGAATATTACCTAATAAATTCTACTATTTTTATCGCAAATTTAGTCATTTACAGTCGAAAATTGTAATTTTTGCGTTGTTATAAAAATTTAGTTTTCTCCGTGTACTTACTGCTATTAAGGCTACTCTTAATAATTCATACCATACGAAGTCAGATATTATAAGTAGGTACTTCGTTCCTGTTGTCATTTCCTACTGTAAATCTATAAATAAGTCCGGTCCTGATATCCCTTAAGACAGGATACGTTAAAAATGCAATAAAAATGATTTAAGTCGACAACACCGGTTGCTAAATAAGTTCTGGTTGATTGATTCCAAACGGCCGTGTGAAAAAGAGGATTGTAGGAGAAATAATTGTCATCGAAATGCGAAAGCCGTTTATAAAGTGGTATTCTTTGTACCGCGCGACCGTTCAACAAGCAAAGAATTAATTTTTATAATACTAATAGATGTCGCTAAGAAACACCATCCAATATTTATTGCGTATTTATAGTGACACGCGTATTCACCGTAAAATTAATACGGTCATTTATAACGAGTGTCCATTGCACGGACGTAGTTAACGAGGCGCTGTTACACCACCCGCTTCATGAAAAACGCTAGCCATTCCGACAATTTTCATTTTGACAGACTAGATGGCTATCGCGGTCTCTTTCGGATGTTAAACGACCGGCGCTTTTTTTTTACGCACTTTATACTTCTTCACACGACTTGGGCAATGAACAGAAGAAATAATAACACTTATCCCAACCAGGACTCGAAGTCGTTTTACCTAAAGTATTTATCATCATATTCAACGGTGTTGTTCTGTAATGTCACTTTGCATTTTCACTTACACTTGAGGATGAACAGTAAATGTTTCGTTTTTGTGACGTTGATACTGTAAATAAATTAAAGACTTTCGCGACCATTGTAAGGTTTCGCATCATGAAACGAAAAAGGAAATGAATTTTTGAGTTAATATAAAAAAAAGAAACTTTTCCAATGTTTGAAAAAAAGGATCTACAAGAATGTCCTCGAGTACCGGTGTTCTTCGTTCTATATCTTGGTAACACATGGTTGAAATACAGAAATATATATACACATATATATTTTTTACTTCTTTCAACTACCTTGTACTATTTTGTTTCCTAAAAGGTCAATTTATGCGTTCGGGGAAGGGTTAATCTATGCATTGAAGGAAAGGCAAGTTAATTCTTGAATTTTATAATTTTCACAACTATCGACGCTATTTTCTTTAAAAGTCACGACAATCTCGCATATGTTAGAGAAAATTTTAGCATTTAAGACAATTATTATTATGTCGGTAAATAAAAAAACTTGCAATTAGATGAATTATTAAAAAAAAACCTAAGCATTAGATTAAATGTGCAAGACCAACACTTAATAAGTAAGATCAAGACTAAGACCGAGTAAACAAGACAGAGACCAATACCAAGACTTGGACAGTCTTGGTTTTGGTTTTGCTTTGTTCGTTACTAATTAGGACAGTACGTTTTTCTTGACATATTATTTCTTTTCGATTTTGTATGAGAATTTCTTTAGTTTTAAAGACTTTTCGATTATACAGGTCGGCTAAAAAGATAATAAACAATAGGATAGTAATTTCTGATAAGTTTGACTGTTAAAATTTTGAGATATTTTAATCTCAATAGAAATAATAAAGGATTTCTTCCAATTTCCCGATATTTTTACCATACATGCAGATAATGTGGTGGTGGACTAATGAGAGAGGATTTGATAAAAATCATAATGGGTACATAGTCCGAAAACACCTGTAATTCCTTGCAACTGGAGTGGTTTTAAAATAGCCTTCCTTATGTATGTGAAAACATGAGTATAGGGGATTTTCGAAAATCTGGAAGAATCCAAAGATAATTGACAGGTAAATGGCAGTCGGTCCATTTTGCGAAAAAATCTTTTAACGTTTTTGTTCGCATGTTTATTGTATACAGATCGTTGTTATGCGCTACTGACGGGTGCTGGCGACTGGTTTTAACTTAATTATGTTGAAACCCGAACCTTTTTTCGATAGTTAATCTCTGCACGCCATTCTTGCACAAAGATCTATGTTCTGGGCACGCTCCGAATTCAAAGACACAGCACCGCTCAAGCATTTATTCTATTCCTCGGTTTTTCTCTACTTCTCCATACCGCAAAACTTTATTTTTTTTCTACAACTTAAAAGCCGTGAAATTACAAGTAGAACACGTATTTACTTTTATGAACACTCGGATCTGATGACGGCGATGGTCAACGGCTTTGAATCGAATCTTTGAAACGCTCTCTTTGGTCTGTTGATTTCCGATCATGACAAAAACTTAATCGAAATCTTTTGCTCCAATAAAACACGACGTTCTGTAAACTGTGAATTTGAAAAACAGACTTTAATTTAATTACCGTGACATTAGTTACTTTTTCAGTTTATTGGTTATCTGGAAAAAATTATTTAATGATTGTTTTAACACTTGTCTCGTTTGTCTAATTATTATAAGCACGATTTCGAGGGCGGTTTATTATATGAAATAATTTTTCAAATGAATTTCTTCATTTTTATAAATTGAAAAAAGGAAAAACAGAAGATAGGAAGAAGTGAATATAATATGTAAATTGTTTTGCATCGGCTATTTCTAATTCTTTTTTGTACAAAATTTCTAGATTTTCTGACCAAAAATATGGACTTAGATGCTTATCTCTTTCCTCTTTATAATATTAGGGTCCATTCATGTATTACCTAAGCAGAATTTTAGTAAATTTTAACTCCTTCTCTCCCGTATCAGCAAAAGTAAGCAATGTTCTTACTTACGTAAACATTGGTATATATTGTTTTAAAATGTGTTCATCAGGTTTCTTTACAGATATTTGTAGACAATAAAGTGTGCTATTTATTAAAATTGTCAACAACAACATTTTAAACCATTTCAACAGTGGCAAAATGTATCAATGGCAAATCAAATATTTGCTTAGATTATGTTCTATTTTGTAATTTTCCTAACTTAACCATAAAACACCCTGCGAGAATGTGTGCAATTTTCGGGAATCCCTGAACATGATTTTCGCTTTCGATCATAGACAAGAAGGGCTGCCATATTTGTTCAAATCAGAATCTACTAAAATTTACAGAACAATCAGAAAAAGTAAATAAATATAGTAAATATTTCTGATGTAATCACCATCCGTACCCTTCCGTTCCTCATATAATCAAAAATAAGCAAAGCAAAAATCTCCCCCAACCCTTTGATGCTCACGTAATACTTGAATGGACCCTTAACACCTGTAGGGTATAGTACTTAGTTGGATTTCAATGATTTCAACTGAAGAGATATATTTTTTTTAATCTGTATAAAATTTGAAGACATTTGGCAGTTGAATAATTAATCAACAATTTAATTAACGTGCACATATCCTGGTTCTGTAAAAGGCCATTTAGTAATAAGAAGCACTGTGTAAAAAAGCGAAGAGTATTTCGTCTGCGTCCCTCAGCCACATTATAAATGTAATTTAGCTTGAGTTGAAAAAAACGCCGATTTTTTTTAACCGTATGTGATGATAAATCATTTAAGTAACTACAGATAATTCGGTATCGGGGTAAAGTTATTTTGCCAAACCGGTAACTTAATTTGGCGCTATAAAAAGAGGCTCGAAGTAATTAACTGGTTTACTTAAATATATATAATATTTCTTTTCAGTTGGTCGGCGCATTTTCATGAAGTTATAAACCAAAAATGTCAAGTCGACGACGTTCGATTCAATATCAACATTCTTCTCTCTCATAATAAAAATGAGTACAATTAAATTAATTATAACCAACCGCTTTCGTACGTCTATATTGATTACGAATAGCCGTAAAATAAATTAATTTTGTGACTGTTATGGATCAACGAAGATTTTTTACAGGGGTTCTTTCATAATAAATCGGCGACTGAAATGAAAAACATAACACATATTTCATATCCTAAGTGTCCTCGAATTCTGCGAAAAGAGAGTTAGTTCCTCACTGAATCACTGGATGGTATTTCTTTCAATCTTACCATTTTTCGTGTTTGAAAATTAGCAGTTGGACTTTGTGTTGAGTACAGATTGTTGTACAAATCAGAATAAGATGAATATACTTCTAATTTTAATTTATCATAAAAATAGTCAGTAGATAGATAGATAAATAATAGCTTTATTAACTAAACTGTTATTCTTAGGTGTGTGTGTGGGGGGGGGGTATTAGTATCAGTATTAAAATACTAGTGTAACAGTCAGTAATGGTATGCGAGGAATGGCCAAAATTGAATTAATTACTGATTAGGTTATATTAGATTAAATTAGATTGGATTAGAGTACATTTTTAAAGTTTTTAGAAATAATAATTTACTAAAAAGCAACGAAATAATTAGTGAATTTAAAAGAAAAATGCCGTAGAATATCCCAGTGTTTGGTCTTTACGGTTATCGGTAGTAGGTTTTCTTCGGAATCTGTTGAAGTATGGCTGCATAGTGAAGAGATTCGCGGCAAATTGGGCTCTAAAAGTCCATTCTAATTTTGACAGTTCGTATTTGAAATAGAATAGGAGGAATAGAAAGAAGAGATTACATAAACACATAGTATCGGTTTCAGTTGTAGGCTCGTGTGTTATTGTTATTTTATGTATGTAAGCGTATACGTAGCACGGTGGTGCATCCATGGGAACATCTGCTCCGCACTCGAGCCACTTGTGAAGCCACTTGTTTGAAGCACACATCAAAAACTCGATATTTAAACATTTAATTGTCCGAACGGGAAACATGTTACAGCAATGCTGTTAGATTTGCTTTCATGAAAGATTATCGCACATCATCGTCGTTGTAGATATTGAACCATGAGCTGTTGTACAAACAGGAAATTAGTGATTCTAAAAACAGGGATCGTGATCCGTAACTTGAAGGATTTCTGGAGTATTTCATTATGTTATTTCCCAGGGGAAAAATATGACAATGTAAAATAACACAATTATAATGATTAGGTATACATAATTACGGTTCTGCTAACAGAGTGTACCTACATCTAACTAGTCCAAATTTTTCTTATTTAAGTGTTCGAATATTTGCTTATAATTTGATTTGATCATTCAAAATATCAGATATTTGAATATATGTTAATATAT
>NW_020439067.1:105427-111060 GCF_000699045.2 Agrilus planipennis | reverse complement strand
GTTACTTAATAGTGAATTAATATGCAATATTAATTTGAAATCATTTTTTCGATTTTTTATTTACCCACTACAAACTACCTCAAATTAATGAGGGAAAAATTGTTGCTGTTGTCACACACCCGCCGGGAATCGAACCCTATATATTTGAGTAGATATCTCAGTTTCAAAATTTTGAATATTCAAATATTCGGATATTTGAATAATTAAATGTTTTGAATGCATTTGAATTATGATATTCAAATATTTGAATATTCAGATAATTCGAATACAATTCCAAGATCTAATTCTAACTAACTTGAACTGTCTTGAGAATCATTTTATAAACTCGTTTGCTATAGTTAGAGATTAATGTCGTAAAGGTGTTCTTCAGCGATAGCTACCTAATTGTGCTTGTGAAAAGTTTTACAGTAGCACGAAATTGGTACCGGTTTGAAGTGATTCGAGGTAATTGTTCATGGTGTGTAATAGAATGATAATTGCGGGATAATTTCGTCTCATAAAAATTAGTCAGTGGGCTAAGGGTAATAATAGAGTGTCGATTAAGGAGTACGCTGCGGTCGAAACAAAAACGTAAAAATTAACACGTCCAAAAGAGATGCGGCCGCCATAAAAGGGAAGGATGCTAATGGTAATTGACGACCATTCCTTACGACGCTTACGCCATATTTTCAGTTAACACCTTGTTAGCAAATTCATCCAAAATTTTTGGTGCCAGCTCTGATCTCATTAAAGCTTTCCGACCAATTTGGTCCTGGCAATTCGCGGTAGGGGCTTTTGGTTACAACGAAAAGCGTGATTTTGACAAAGTACCTTCATTATTTTTTCAAGGAAAGATACTGAAGCCTAAATACTGACTGGAGATATTTTATTTCATTTTCTATTATTAGCTACATTAGGACTTCGTATAAAAGTCCTGTTTTGGTTTAAAAATTCCTGATAAAACCTAAATCGTTTTGATACGCTGTTACTGTAAATAATTTTCGAATTAGGGATTAGTAAAATTAAAAATAAAAAGACTGTCTTTATAATAGCAACACTAAGACCAAGACTATCTTTATACTAGTAAGACTAAGACTAAGACTGCCTTTATCCGAACAAGACCAAGATTAAAACAAAGACCAAATACGCAAGCCTAACCAAAAATTCTTACTCTTAGTGGATTTATGAGTATTTGAAATTTTCGGTTTGCCTTATTAGATTTTAACACTAAACATAAAAGAAAAACTTTACCACTGTTTCAAAAAAGGAATCTGAATTAATATATTTTAATTTTTCATAGTCTGTTAATGTCTGACTCTGGTTGATATAATAACTTTACGACTTTGCATATTAATAACTAACCAACTAACTAACGAAGCTATGGAATGTTTAATATGTTCTTTGTTTAACAACCCCAACTGGGAGGGTTAATTTACTTTACGGCGCCACGTAGAGTGATCTGAAGAAGCCAAGGTCAACACAAGAAGTCCTTACCTTTGCAAAGCACTTCACAAGTGAGTTACTCCAAAGAAAATATTATTTGCTAAACCCTTACTTCAACAGATCGCAACAAAGTCGCAATACTGGATGCTTTGCTTACATTTAAGTAAAGATGGGGTTGTAACCATTTTTGTAGAATTTGATAAATAAAAAGGCAATTGTCCTATTCTAAAAATTATTAAGGGTAGATAACATAAAGGCAATGAAATTTTAATGAGAATTTATTGTTTATATTGGTTCATTTTACATGTAAGGTGTTTGATGTTCTTTAGTTTAGCGTTGAACTTAGACTTTAGGTGAATATTTGTTGATCTTTGGACATTTATACAGTTTATTTCTTTATCAAATTATCTAACCGGAATTTTTCTGTAACTCGAGGTTCGAAAGCGGGTTTTACATTATAAATTGTTCCTTTATTTTCCGAATTTCTATCAATTTTCTTGGGAAAAATCAGTCGCAGTGAATTAATGGCGATAACTATTATGAAAATTCCTACTAGAACAGAATTATGCTCGCGCAAGTCTCTACTTTAAAAATGTCCAAGTTACGTAAAAGTTCTGAAAAAGAAAGTTTCTTTGTCAATTCTCAAGAGGCTATTCTTCGAGAATCTTCAAATCCACTTAATAAGGTTTCTTACCCTTTCCGTAGGAAAGTAAAGGTTTTTACGCAATTTTCAGGTAGATTATTGGGAGATTCAGTCAAAGGGTGAAACCGTTGGAGCGTAAAAATCATTCAACTGATAAACGCTTGTATAGTAAAGGTATTGTACTGCAACTCATGATATATGATCTCTCCAAGAATTCAAAAGGCAATATACAATACTTACAAATATGTAGTAGATGTATTTCTATAATCGTAACTAATGGATGTAAAATTTAATTACGCTTACAGCGGAATGCTGTAAATTTCGTAGATTGTCTTCTGGGGAAGTTTTAGGAAGATTTAGTAATTATAAAGGAAATCACTTCCGTGGTATCGAACGATTAATTTGGGAAAGATTACTAAAAGTGTATAGATTTGGAGCATGATTGAAAATTTCCTTATTTGAAAGCTATATGTAGGTATTGCAGTTATTATTAAGAACTTTATTTTTGAAAACTTGAATGTTGCAAACTTATCTTTCGACTGGAAAATATCAAAAGCTGATGTACGATTATAAATCTGAGGTTTCCTTCGTATGATGCAAAGCGTGATGTCTAAAATTATAGATGCTTAATCCAATTAGAGAGGTTATATATGATGGCGGTGCTTCAGCGGGGGGTTTGAGTCAAGAAATCACTCGCAGAGATATTTATTTATTGCTACTTTGAAGGTTTAAATTCTAGGTGCCCTTAAAACAGATTATTATGCGTCGATCTCGCTGTGTGAACTTGCTGCCTATAAATTTCCAAGTCGTGTAAAACGGTCGTAATAGCACAAAATTAGGTGTTCCCAATTTTTCAGTTTGAAATATACGTTCGTTCATGCTAGAAAAAATGGACCATTAATAAGTGTACCAACTTACAACGTATAAGTTTGATTTAGAACAGGACTGCTCATGCAGTTGTTCCCTAAAGTGTTACTTATTAACATAATTATTGAACAGGCCAATGTTTTAACTCCGACTTCATACCAATTTAAAATTAATGGTTTATACGGGTCGTAACTTCATTCAGTGATCTTACGTGATACCTAACTATAAAAATTTAATTATTCAGTTTTTAATTTAGTTAGACGGCTAATTAGGCGTTCGGTCGGTAAAAATTTGTTCTGCAGTAATTGAGGAAAATCGTTGAATGTAAATTGTTTTCAATCACTAACCTACACATTGAGGAGAGTGTCTTCGGGATCATATATCATGTGCTCCTGCTCCTTACCCTCAAATGAATATACCTCAATAATAATAAATTTTTATGACAATTGTTTCTATGGCAGGAGGTACAAGACATCAAGGGTTGGCAAAAATATCCACTTAATTGTGACCAATATAACACACTTATTACTTGTAGTTTTCTGATAACACCCTTCGCTTCCTGCTATCGTTTGAGATACTCTGCATAAAAGTACATTTTTCTTGTGAAAATTGCTTTGTGGATTTTCACGAATTAAAGATTTTGTGAGTCTCAAAGTCATTTATAGAAGATTCCTTATAAAAAATAAAGTACTTAGTTATAAATAAGAAAAGGGTAATGATTTTAAATTCGGTGAAATATTAAAAATTTTGAGTTTTGCATTTAGATTTTCCGCGTTTTCCCACTTACCCAGTGATACGATTTGAATAATTGTGAAACGTAGTTAACATATTTGTCATTATCAGTATGTAAATACGTAGCACGACGGATTTGCTTAACTGCATCAACAAATGCATTCGGTGTTCACATTATTTCGTAAGTGGTAAATATCAGAACGATAATAACGGGAAAATGGGAATACGTTGCGACATTGTTGGAGGAATTACTTATACGTATTGAATGAGTTTGTTTGTGCCTATTTTTGTCGAAATCTCAAAACCGAATTTAATATAAACAAAGTACGAAATGTTACATCCACCCACACATCGTCTTATCTGACAATAGTGACTTAGAATATCGGGAAAAAGGGTAAACAAGTGGCAGCTGTAGCGCAAGCTGCAAGCGTGGGTGTAAATAAAGGATTGAGTAGCAACAGTAAGAGAAATAGTATATTTCTGGCAAAAATACAGATGTTTTAACCAGGTACCAAAGAGTTCAAAGCAGATGCAAATTTTGAATGTCCACATTACCTTTATATGCCATCAATCACATCCGGTAGGTACTTCGGTTTTTATTTCCACTATACACGCTTCCTATTAATGTACAGGGTGTACGCGCTTTGGGACATCCAATAGGAGTAATGAGCACTGTCTCACGGGCTTGTAGTATACACCCAGTCGAAAATTACTAAGGTGATAATTACTAAGATTTCTAGTAGTTGATTTTCTCATGACTATTACGAATAAATTTGCGATTACATATACCGTAAGCATGAGCTTGTACATATTTTGAGATAAAGGAGACAGGAAAGATGAAGCTATCTAGGTAATTGCTCTTTATTACTGAATTTTGCGATACTTCTGACTACAATTTATAGCTTCATCAGGAGAGGTAATTTTAGATACTTAATTACCCTTTTTTATAAGTGCGTATGTAGGTACATAACCAATTAATGATACCTTAAGTGGCATCTTGGTTAGAATAGATACAACGTCAACCTCCCCATAAAACTCGATGATTGTGCAAAATACATGCAGTGGTAACGAAAGTTTGAGCATGAATTACGTCATTTATCAAGTATTTTTCGAAAAGTCATAAGATACTATTTATTGTATTTTCTAGTAAAATCGCTACAATAACTATGAATAAATTAGTTGATTATTGTGTAAAGAATTATATCGTACCTCTGAATTAAGCTTTATTCTCTGTGAATTCTTTTTTGTAAATATGTAAATAGTGTCAAATTTTTTTACATGACTTGGCCACTTTACGTTCATAATAAAGGGTTTCGATTCCCCCTTGTATTAGCCAAAAAGGCACGTGGAAAAACAAATAGAAACTGGCGATTTGGAGAGATTATAGCAGCTGAGCCTATACCATACGTGCGTGCCCGTGTAGTTAGCTCAGGTAGAACCGCAGAAATATATGTACATAAAAAGGGAGTGAAATGTGAATACATTTTTGCAGGATCATAGCCAGATGTGGTTTATATCGAAAAAGCTTTTGACAGTGTACAACATACGTAATATATGAGTAAGGCAAAATGGTAATCGAACATAGAAATTACACATTTCCATATGGGAAAATGAATAATTTGGTGAACGCATGAAACTTATGTCTTTTAACCACTGAAAGCTGTACTCAACTAGTCGAGCTCTCAAAATCATTTGAACAAAGTGTAGGATATACTAGGGTCAATTGAAAAGTCCCCGGCCTGACACATAGATGGCGGCACCAGAACTAAATCCATATGATTTTCAGTTAGTCCTAACCTTCAAAAGACGCGTCTATAAATTTGACGGCTGTCGGATCATTAGTTTGTGAATTATAGCATTTTTAGTGAAGCAACTTTTGTTATTGTGAAAAAAATGGATAAAAAGGAATTTCGCGTGTTGATAAAATATTGCTTTTTGAAGGGAAAAAATACAGTTGAAGCAAAAACTT
>NW_020439067.1:99656-102191 GCF_000699045.2 Agrilus planipennis | reverse complement strand
TCTCTATTAATAATGAGCGTAAAACTTTTTAATATGTTTAAATAATAATTAAAACTTTAAAATTGCATTTATTTCAGACAATTATAAATATTATCATTATATTATCAAGTAAAAACGAGATTTTCAGCTAATTTTTCATTTTTTCCTCGATAACCATTTAGTGAATTTGAATAACCTTACGCTAAAGTGATTCTCCAGAGTTCAAGTTACTTATTATAAAAGTTTGAAATTTCTGGTAGCTTTTTTTTCTGTTAATAAAAATAAATTTAATCTGTTCGGTTAACGAATCTTCATAAAATGACGTGTAAAATTACAATTTTTTAAAATTTCAATAACTTTCTAACGGTTTAGTGAATCGATTTCTAATTTTTACAGGAGTTTTAGAATTGAATGAGGAACGTTCTTCCAAATTCTTGTTTGTCTTGTAACATTACGACATGCCTTTCAAACATCCTTAAACTGAAAATTTCAACGTAGTGTATCTGGGTATACCTAATCGAACTTAATGTTTTCACTCGATTGGTCCGAGGACTGTGGTACATCTACTTTTATCATTTTATTTTCTTAAAATTTATATTCGATGCTGTTAGGTAGTAATGCGAACGTAACGAAGACAATAAAGATATAAAGCAAGGAGGTACCGGGCAGAAGAAGATAATGCAGTATAACGTTTATATAAACATTATCTTAATTTAGTTATTACATTTTATATGTATCGGGCTGTTGTGTTGTGAAGTTTAGCGAGCTACAATCAGCCCCCCGAGTAATCGCATAAAGTTTGCCTTTTTACGATCTCAAACACGACCACCGAGCTGATGGAATCGTTCCTGTTACTTATGGTCCTCTTTGCGCACGATAATTATAGAAAACTCGTAAATATCTTCTCTTGTCGGCGTATACAGGATGTTTTCAATAAAACAACATGACGTAACTATAAAATATAAAAGCGTTAAAAATTAACAATCTTTTATGTGGGTACTTACTCAAAAATTAGTAGTGCATTCAATTTATGTACGAAAACCAATGCGTAAATAATCGTATGTCTGCCTGTCTATCGCTGTCTCATTTTTATATATACATTCATATGGAATTTGTATAAACAAACTTTCCAATAATGTTTAACGGATTATCGTTTGTAATTAAAGTTAAAGGTACAAGTGTTCTTCTAGTCTGTCGTTAACTTTTCTCTCTGTTTGACCAACATAAAAGGTATCTCAAGTGTCGAGGACGAAAATGTCTGCCATAATTATTATGATCTGACAGATTAATTAGTTTTCTTATTGCAAGTGTATTTGGCTACACCCTGTAGAGGTTACCCGTAACATTTGAAAATCGAGAATCGGATTGGTTTTTCCCCGACAAAGTTAATAATAGTGATTGCGAAAGAGAGGATCGGACATCAACACCTCTGACACTCATCTTAACACATCTGCCCCTGAGAGAAAATATTAAAATGTCTACGTAATGTTTAATAATACAGTTGGGGTTTACGACGAGTGCTTTACCGGGGCCGGGGCTCTCAGCTGTAAATTAATAGTAGGGTTTTAGATGGTCCGTGCTCTATTTGTTCTCTTTTTATCGTTTAAAAATTATCTAACACGAATGCCGCGTTTCTTATTACACAATTCGACTTGTACATGTATGATGGAATAACTACTATGTTAGATTGAAAATCGGACAAGTATTAAATGAAAAGGATGAGTGACTTCACCTAATTTGTTGTAGGGGCCCGTCAAAATTAATAATATGCATCTAGTTTGTTCTATGCAACAAAAAATTACACAAAAAGCGTTTGTTTTTTAAATTATTTGTGTAGAAGGACATGCTCGCACACATAATTTGAGGCATAGAAACTAAAAATAAATTTTGTTAATGTAAAATGTTGTTGGAATAGGTACTATTCGTTTTAGTGTTAAATAAAAACACCAATTTAAACAATAAAGAAATAGTAAAAATAGGTAAATGTCTAGATGATGGCCCCCGAAGAGGGTGGGGGTGGGTGGGATCGAAAGAGTAGGTCTCCCGCACCACTGTACCATAAAAAGTTCGTGGCGGTCTCACCCCCATAAAAAGTTATGGGGGTTGAAAGTTGATTATTTTGACAATTTTCATACACTATAATTAAAATAAAATTCAATAAAAAAATTATTTTCAAGCGGGCGGAAGTGGGGGATCGATAGAAGGTGGTCACTTAAACAAAACCCGATAACCTAACCTACCCTATTGATGTTAAACAGTGAAACTATTACGAGATAACAGGTTATTAAATTAACACTCCACTTACTGAATTTTTCCCATAAATATTCAAGTGACAATGTTAGAGAGCCGCTTCAGTATGGAAAGTCCTGGAAGATTTTATTTCCCAGTCATTGTATACAATTCCTAGGAAATGTATACAATTCCGAGGCTATTTAGGAACGAAGCAACCACCACCGTCTCCATTGAAAATGTTGGGCGCAGTTTCGAACGAAACGTCTGGAAGAAATAAAAATTCCACTAGACCACGGCTCGTTAGTCCGGAAAATCTTCATCGTA
>NW_020439067.1:95019-99483 GCF_000699045.2 Agrilus planipennis | reverse complement strand
AGTTAAAAGGTTTTATGAAGAAACAATATTAATTTCTGCGAGCGAAGCCGCGGGAAAAGCTAGCATATTATATATTTAATTTGTAGTTATAATCGTGAATAGTAATCTAATTTGGGTCTTCTAACTTCTCTTCTTGCCTCATTGTTCTAATATTCCACGCTCTAGCTCGCGAAATATTGCACTTTTTGATGATGAGGTACTCCCCGCTCGGACATCCAAATGGGGGACCATTTTACGTCTGGAGTGCTTTACCACAGAGGACGCCATAATTTTAGTTGTAGAGCTGTGTAAGTACGTTGTACCATACGTGGTATACCATAATCTGACATACCGATCCTCGAGATCTCTGTCACCCTGAGTATTATAAGAGCTGCCCTCTTCTTTTTGTAGAGCATTATTAATAATTTTACCAGTTTCTAAAGGAACATTTTTTAACGGTAAATTGGTGTAACAGTTAAAATCTGCAGGTAAAAATGAAAAATAAGAATCTAAAGCACTATTACTGGTTTTTTATTGAAAAAAAGTTCTGCTAAAGCGTAGGTACTACGGGTATTGTTACCGTTACTACCTACCTGATTTTTATAGGATAACTGATCTAAAAATAGGCCAAAGCTTCAGTATGTGCTGTGAATGTAGGTTACATACGTAAAAATATTGGAGCTTTGAACTTCTCAAATTTTCTTTTTCTCAATTTACTTCAATATTGAAAATTAGCAATAAAAAAATTCCTTATCATATAGGAAAACTAGTTGATCTTTGCTGATTTTTTGCGCAGCGTAACCCGTAAACTGATTCACTCTCTGTAAGAAAACGGCCACTCACTGTAGCAAAGCAATATAGAAAATGTATTTTCTATTATAAAAATGTGTAATAACAACGCGAAAAGTTTCACTAAATATTTAAGCAGGGGTCGACAAAGCTTTGACTGATGTTGCCCAGTTGCTTTCCCTATCTGAAACTTTTTTCATTTCAAATTTCTTCAAAAAGGGTAATTTCTTGGATTGTGGATCACATTTTATTTACAAATGTTCCAGTTTTTTTCCGTTTGCTTTTATGTATTTTTTCTCAAGTATTATATACCTAGATATGCGTCTAGATACCAATCCCTCTTTAAAGATCTAGATTCAACTCAAAATTATACTGCGAAGGGTGGCAAACTGAGCTACCCCTATTGAATCAAAACCATTTCGTCCTCCATACAAATTTCACCTATTGCATTAGTTATAAATTCGTGCCCTAGTTTATACCTTTTTTATTTGCAGGCATGCCCCGGTTGGCTAGATATATTCCTTTTTAATGTAAATAGATCTTTTGCCGCTTGCCCTTATTCCTTTTTTTTTTCAAAGCCTTCTTACCTGAGAGCCCTTCTCGTAATCGTTTCTGCAAGTAAAGCTGAATTAATTAGTAATAAATGCAAGACAAGAGTTGAATGAGGTTTGGGTTCGTCAGAAATAATAAATTAGATTTCAGAACGGTATCACTAACACGTGATTAAAATAAGAAAGTACGAAATATTTAATGATATATACCTTGGCGAAGAATTGTATGCAGGTACCCGAAAGTTATTTAGAATTTAGAATAACTCATTGAAGTAGTTGAAAGACAAAATTATTAGAACTAAAGGGCAGCATCGATTTCAATAAATTGTTTTTCAATTACTTGTGCATACCACTATGCGTAGGTATTTCTAAAAAAATTAAGAAATGTTTCTGAAGAGGGGAAAATTGCTAAAGTGTTCATAATATCAGTTTCATTTGCCTGTGGTTTTAACATAATCATCAAAATTTTCTTGAACTCGTTTTGTAAATATGGTAGCTGTTGTCGGTTATGTTTCGTAATTTTTCTATAAATGCACATTTTCAATACTCCTTAAAAAGATATCATCTGCAACTTATTTTTAACTGTATTTTCCTTTTAATTAGTCAAATCAAATCTAACGCGGAATTATGGGTGATGCTAATCGCAAGTAATTTGTGTAGGTCAAAATCGATACCGAATTTAAAAGAGATTTTTCCTAATAGAATTGGCTATAAAACCGTTGGTACAAGTACCTACTTAGCATATTGAGACGACTTTTAATTAGTTCCTTTTTCCATTGGGCTTTTGTACCTTCGGATAGTTATTTTTGGCCCCTATCTTTATGTAAATTCTGATACTGAAGCAGTTGATGCGTAATAATGCGATAATTCATTTACAACTCCTTTGCACGCAGCGAATGTTACCTCGTGCGGTTTTTGTGTGCAAATTTATTGTAATTGATTTACTAGGTTACGGTGTTGGCTATTATAAAATANGGACAAATCGTACTACAAAAATGGTATCGAAAAGTTGGAGGATCGCTATAATCAGTGTATCACCCTTAAAGGGAATTATGTTGAATAAAAAAAACGAATTTTGCAAAAAAAATGTGTTTTACTATTTTAGGCCGGGGACTTTTCAATTGACCTGTTACAATTAATAGTTCATTAGCATCTTTAGGTCGTCTGTCCTACTAATAATTATTGAAAGAATGAAACACATACAATTGGAATTTTTCCAATAGTTTGTGTATATTTACTAAATGAAATCCATTTTTTGAGTCAATTTCTACTGCACTCAAATCATTTTAACATAGGTACAAGCAGGGAGGTAGGGAATATAAATAAAAAGAAAGAGATGGGGTCGTATGGTTATTGTGGTTGGATTTCCACCAGCGGTGTGTAATAAATAAGGGCCTGTTGTTGCTTGCATTAATAAGTATGGTTGATCATTTATCGAACGTAACCCGGAGCAGTGACTGGTGTGGAGTTGCAGAAGGAGAAGATGAAGAAAGTGCTCGCGGTGGTGATTTACCGTGAGACCGAAGGACCAACGAGCACAACACGCACGCCTACGCTGCCCCTGGCGCCGACAGGCTAAGCAAATATCACTGTTATTCTTCGTTATGTTAATATCTTACTTATTATCCTTCGAATAGTCCGCTATTTCTTGTTTGGGGCAGGCGCAAAGGCGTAATCTGCGGACTGTATTAACGATCACAATAACCACATAAATTTTAATATCCTATTTACGTATCTATATCTATATCCATGTACATGGATGGTATTTTTACGCTAAATTTTACTTTCAACTTTCAAAATATAGATCGGTAGATATTTTGGCGTATCGAGAAATTCCAATTTCTGATCGATGAATAGATATCAGAAAAGTAATAAACTTCAAAGGTCAAAGGTGAATTGTAATTCACAAATTAAGATGGATTGCAAGCGGATAATCTTTAAGGAGATTTATAAGAATAAATAACTTAAAATTCATTCAAAATTTTGCTGAATTTGATCTCAAGGAGTACAATTTCACTTCATAAATAACTATATGGACCTTAATAATTTTTGAGACATAAGCTTTTGGGGTCAAAATTTAAGACAAATCTTGACCAACATTTGTCACACAATAATATTTCGATATTTAATTCTCTTCAAAGTTGGCCAAGAGTCATTATTTTAAACTTAGCAAATTCTAAGACATAAAATTTGTGATATTGTATTTACTTCAAAAAACTGTTATGTAGTTGTAGTATTTAAATCTTTTAATCGTTTATTGGGATTCAGTATTTTTTTTGTGTGATTATGTTAAATGCTTTTCAATAAATTTCCAATTTATTCCTTTATAAATAAAAAAATTATTCGCGAACATTTAAGAGTAATGCTAGGTATATCAAATGTGCCCAGAAGGCTATGGTGATTATTACTTATAGACGCAATAAAGAAACTGTTAAAATTGCCAACAATTTTTTCATTTTCTAATGCAAGTAAATGTTTTTATTGCCTCAACGCGTAACATGGCTTCATTTTTTACAATTGTTATTCAGATTTTTCAAAATTTTTTTAATATTTTTAATACATTTGCAATGTGCATATCGATAGAATTCAGCGATTAAAATGAAAAGTATTAGGTAATCTATTTCCTTTTAACTATTACACAATTACAAACAATCAAAAATAAGAGGATCTTCTTTTAGAACGCCCTGTATACGCTTAAATCATTGAATTAAATTGTTCTGAGATCACTACAGGTTCACGACAGGTTATAAATATTATATTATCATAGATAATTTTATTAAGAATTCGCGAGTGTAAACGAACAGTACCGAATGGATTAAATCGTGTGGTACCATTATAAGGACGATTGTTTTATGCGTATGTAATTGTGTTAAATCAGAGACTAATTTTACTGATTTTAATTCGGTTTTATAATAGTGTTGTATCTATCGGCAGTGTAATCTAATATTCAAGAAAAATTATCTGATGCGGTATGTACTTTTCTTGTTTTCTTTAATTTACTGATTAGGTGGATTGTTTGGAAAATGTCAATGATTCTATTTCTACATTTTGTTTCATTAAATCATGAGTATGAGAATCAAAATGGCATCCCATGAAGATTGGATAGAGATAATAACTAACTATATCTTAATATCGACTTTGCATA
>NW_020439067.1:53203-89281 GCF_000699045.2 Agrilus planipennis | reverse complement strand
GAATTGGGAGTTAAAAGGTTTTATGGAGAAACAATATTAATTTCTGCGAGCGAAGCCGCGGGAAAAGCTAGCATATTATATATTTAATTTGTAGTTATAATCGTGAATAGTAATCTAATTTGGGTCTTCTAACTTCTCTTCTTGCCTCATTGTTCTAATATTCCACGCTCTAGCTCGCGAAATATTGCACTTTTTGATGATGAGGTACTCCCCGCTCGGACATCCAAATGGGGGACCATTTTACGTCTGGAGTGCTTTACCACAGAGGACGCCATAATTTTAGTTGTAGAGCTGTGTAAGTACGTTGTACCATACGTGGTATATCATAATCTGACATACCGATCCTCGAGATCTCTGTCACCCTGAGTATTATAAGAGCTGCCCTCTTCTTTTTGTAGAGCATTATTAATAATTTTACCAGTTGAAAGTTCCACATTTTTGAATTACTTGAAAATTGTATTGGATGTTGCTACTGAACATTAATATTGTGTTTTTGACCAAATTTTTGCTTGTATTCGTTGTCAGAGAATGTGCCGTCGACATTTTTGCGGTTTGAACGAGATGACAGTGAATAGTTTTTGCGGTCACGAATACATAGCTTAATGGCATGTTTAAAGATTTGCAAACTTAAGAAGATTATTTTCTTAAAACCTTTGTGTACAAACAAGATTAACATGTACCTAAGTAGGGTCTTTGCAAAAGTAAACAACTGCACTGGACTTCCTTTTACTTTTACCGGCAATAGATTCGAATCTCTATACCGCATTATCAATGAGAGAGCTTTATTATTGTTAGGTACCTATATATATATATAGGTGGGTAAATAATGGACAAATGCATATTTTAAGTATCATCATCATAAGGTGGTCAATCTTATGACTGTTTGGACGTTCGCCGTCACTTTTTCCTATCCTGACCTAAAACTAGAACATCTCACATCCATAACTAATTGTAGGCTCTAATTTAATCTAGGTCTACCTCTACCCTTCCCAACTCCTGTTTCTGCCTCTAATATGTCTCTGACTAGACCTTCATGCCTGAGAAAGTGTCTTACCAACCTATCTCGCCTATTTTTTATTGACTTCCAAAGAGTCCTCTGTTCTCCTATTCTTTCCAATACTTCTTCATTTTTAACCTTTTCTACCCACGTTATCCTCATCATTCGCCTATAACACCACAGTTCGAACGCTTCTAATATTTTCTTTTCCGCCGCATCAACCGTCCACGTTTCGCACTCGTACAGCGCCGCCGTTTAAATATACACCTTTAATAATCTTTTTCTAAATTAACCATTCCCGAGTATACAAGTGACTTCTTTTTATTGAACGCCACTCGACCTTGTGCTATCCTTTGCNTATTGTTAGGTACCTATATATATATATAGGTGGGTAAATAATGGACAAATGCATATTTTAAGTATCATCATCATAAGGTGGTCATTGTTTGGACGTTTACCGCCACTTTATCGAATTCTGACCTAAAACTAGAACATCTCACATCCTTAATTAATTGTAGGCTGTAATTTAATCTAGGTCTACCTCTACTCCTCCTAACTCCCGTTTCTGCCTCTAATATGTTTCTGACTAGACCTTCATGCCTGAGAAGGTGTCCTACTAACCTATCCCGCCTATTTAATTTTGACTTCCATAGAGTCCTCTGTTCACTTATTCTTTCAAATACCTCTTCATTTCAGTTCTTCTCTATCCACGGTATCCTCATAATTCGCCTGTAACACCACATTTCGAACGCTTCTAATATTTTCTTTTCCGCCGCATCAACCGTCCACGTTTCGCACTCGTACAACGCCACCCTTTAAATATACACCTTTAATAATCTTTTTCTAAATTAACCATTCCCGAGTATACAAGTGACTTCTTTTTATTGAACGCCACTCGACCTTGTGCTATCCTCTGCTTTATATCTCTACCGCTCCTTCCGTTCTGACTTCCTAGATACCTCAAGTTAGCCACTTCTTCTAATTTTTCGTCTCATCTTTATATTCGCTCTTTCCCTACTTTTTCTTCCTTTACATACCTGTATTTCTTTTTGTACTTTTATTTATTTTCATACAATGCAATACTGTTTTGTCAATATCGCTATATTATCTGCAAATCTAAGCATACTCTTGTCATTTCTAACCTTCTTCTAACGTTGCTCTGTGTTTAGTAGCTTTGTAATTTTACTTTCCGCTAGTCAAGCAATAAAGGTGATGACATTACGAACTTACGCAGTAAAGGAATTAATACGAGCCACATAAGACTGCGAACGTTTTAAAGAAGAAAAAGGAGAAGGAGTCTTCTGCCTACATTAAAAAAGGACTAACCTTCTCAATTAAATTAGTGTTAACCCGACTAAAGTCCTTATTAAACATTAAATATACATATATCAAAAAATTCCCCGAATGCCACTTCACCCTTCCATGTATTTATTGTAGCATTTTTTAATTAGCACTTAGGTGCTACTATACCATTAGGTGAATTTTAATGATAGTGCGATAAACGCTGAAATTGCTCTAATTCATAGGGCCTTTATGTATATTTTTTAATAACTACTTTCATATGGACTATTAGATGAATGGAAAGATAAGTCGATTAATTTTTCGTGGTCCTTATCATTATCCTTTAAGGTTTTAAATATCTAAAGTATGAGTTAAAAAGGAATAAAAAAAATGCTTTAAGCATGAGAATTCTTTTTAACCATATTTTGTATATTCACCTGAAGATATTCATTCCTAACATTTTTTTTTAATTTTTAAANCAAGCATAAATTTGTTCTGTTAATAATACAGTGTTTGCTTATGTGTAAATTAAAAGCAAAAGAGGAAGATAATTTATCGATAGAAGAAAAATAAAAGGCTAGCCAGACATCCGTTGATGAAATACACCTGTAGGGAGTGCCTCATAATAATAATAAATATCAACTTTTCGTAGAACAAGACAAATTCAGTTTGTGAATTCCAAACAATTCCCCTTTGTTAAAATCGATTGTTTATGCCACATTGTTACCGTCAAGGATTCACGCACTTTGCAAATAAATCCTGAATTTTTACAAGCATTTTGCATTAATTATTATGCCGATTTCAAGGTTTAACGCATAAAAACGTCTGCTTGTCGAAATAATTGGAAAATTAACTTTCAGGTTTAACAATCATCACACTTTGTTTGTATAAGAAATGAACGTTACAGTTGTCTTCCCATTATAAAAAATCGGGTGGATATTTCGATGCATAAAGTAGGAAATAGTTATCGCACGACATATTAGAAGATGCATGGGCCTTAAAAAATAAATTAAAAATTCAGATGACCAAAACAACACCAAGACCAAAACTGTCCCAGTTTTAGTATTGATCTTCGTCTTAGTTTTCCTGAAATAGTTTTGGTCTGGCTTATTTAATCTGATAGGGTTTTTTTAATAATTCTTCTAAGCACAAATTTTCCTATTTACCGACGTAATAATTGTCTTAAATCCTAAAATTTTCTGTCATACATGCGAGCCTGTTATGAATTAAAAAAAAAAAAAAAACCGAGAACTTTAATGTATGAATTGACCCTTCTCATACCCATGTATTGGATCTTTTATAGAACAAAGTAGTAAATAGTACAGGGTACTTGAAAGAAGTAAAAAATATCGAAAAAGAATTAGTGTAGGTTATGCCAGATTGAAGTGATCAAATGAATGCTCTCAGAATTAGTGAGATTTTATTTAGAATAAGAAACTTCTGTAGGTCTGTACAGGTGCGAAACATGGACGGTGGGTGCGGCGGAAAAGAAAAGGTTGGAAGCGTTGGAAATGTGGTGTTACAGGCGAATGATGAGGATACCGTGGATAGAGAAGGTTAGAAATGGAGAGATATTAAAAATAGGAGAACAGAGGACTCTATGGAAGTCGATAGGAAATAGGCGAGATAGGTTAGTAGGAGACCTTCTCAGGCATGAAGGTCTAGTCAGAGACATATTACAGGTAGAAACGGAAGTTAGGAGAGGTAGACCTAGATTAGTTTACTATTAGCAAATAGTTAAGGATGTGGGTTGTTCTAGTTTTAGAGAAATGAAAAGATTAGCCCAGGATAGGAAAGAGTGCAGGTGCGTGTCCAACCAGTCGACTAGGACTCTCGATCTTATGATGATGATTGGGCACCGATAAAAATGTGAAATTTACTATTGCCGCTTATCAGAAGCCTGTCATTTTTCATTTATTTCACATTCTTATCACACCACGCAGAAACAAGAAACAACCCTTAAGTCGGTCTACATGACTCCTAAGCTTTCTCTACAGCATTCTGCTTTATTTAATGTTGTGAACAAAAAAATTCATTAGATTACGAGTTATAGCGTGTAGAAACAGATGGACAAGTGTCCCTACCGAATCTATTAATGATATGTATTCGAAAGCTGCGTTCTAACTTGGACCCCATTTCAAATACCGTCACTTTGGTCTTTCCGTCCCGTGCCGAAAATAAAAAAGTCACTTTGGAAATTTATAAACGACACATTTTTTTGCGTTTCATCTTGGCCACGTTGGTCAGGTGTATTTTTCGCAGTTAACCCGGGCGTGTGTTCGCGTCACAGTGTGTGTACCTGTAAACCTATTCGCGAAAGCACAGGTGATTGCATACGTAAGAGTCCCGTTAATTGGTCCACCTGCCGCCTCTTTCGAAAATATTTCCTGAAGCGCTGAACACTTCCAAATCTCATTATTTTGTCGACGACGTGGACGGCGACCATCGCACCGCGGACATTCGGTAGAAGGGATGATAGGCGCACATGCGTATGTGTGATTGATACACAAGCAAGAGGAATGTCTTTTGAAATCATATTTTAAGATACCTACCCGAAAGTAAATTAAAATCTTCTTATTTACACTTTCAACTTCTTTAGCTAAAGGAACCTTAAGTCTGCGAATGACATTTGAAATCAAACTGTAACGATAGGGTAAGGGAGAGTATTTCGTAACGCAATTTTTGAAGAGTTTTAAGCCTCCCTCCTCCCGCGCCTAACGCACCGTTACGTTTTTCTGTACCCCCCTCCCCATCTCTAAACGTTACGTAACACTCAAGTGACCATTTTTACCGAAAAGTATCAAAAGTTATGTTGCACAAATCGTATAACATCATTTATAGGCCAAGAACAGCTGATGATACAAATCTTCCTCTTTTGAGGACATTACAGTATGAGAAAATACTACAAATGGCGCAGTAAACGCCATCTGTAGTACGATGCTACATTTTAGGATTACGTATGCTCCAACAAGGTCCACTTAAATATATGGATATCTACTTGCTGGAACGAATCCTGGCGTAGTTAACCTCAATGTGATAGGCACGTTACCATAATCGAATAAAATGATTCGAAGTGGTCTGTATTCTGTCGAAACTGCCAGACGCGGATCGCGATTTCGATCTTTTTGGATCTCATCAGCGCGTCGCAGGCAGCTCCGACAGAACACAGACCAACTTTTAGCTGCTTTACATACTTACAGTATGAACACTATGAATTCAATTTAATAACACCGACTACAGCAATATGCTTCTGCATAAATGCTAACAAATACTGACAACGAAAACAACATTAAATGACGTACAATACAATCGAGGGATTCCCCGTAAAACGTAAACGAAAAGGGTTGCCAACTTGGTAGTTTTAATTCCCTAATTTTTTATTTAAAAAAAGAAACAANATTAAATGACGTACAATACAATCGAGGGATTCCCCGTAAAACGTAAACGAAAAGGGTTGCCAACTTGGTAGTTTTAATTCCCTAATTTTTTATTTAAAAAAAGAAACAATGTTACGTATGATGTTGTAAGAAAGACCCCCTCCCGCCCCTGTAACGCATCGTAACGTTTTACGGGACCACCCCTCCCCCCCAAATTGCGTTACGTAATACTTGAACGCCCCCTAACTCTAACTTGAGCTAAATGTGTATTATCAGTCAATCACTGGTGTCTGAGGGTGGAAGATAATCTGTAAAATTGTTGGGGTATATCATAGTTTCAAATTTAATGTTCCATTTTCTGTAAGTTACAAACACTCGAATTATTACTGAGAGTTTGAGAATATTTAACTCACAAACTTTTCTGTCACACCTCGTATTGATGTGCATAGCGTATTTGTAACCGTCGGAAATTTAGAAATCATTCATGACGTTCAAATTGTTAGAAAAGTGATCAGAGATCATTAATACCTACTATTAACAGCGCGTTTAAATTTTATTGGGTTAAGACCTCACGCTATTCTAGTATTGACGACGATAATAAACTAGGTTAAGCAAAAACAAGGTCTAGGTCTACAACTTGAAAAATTATTATTTATCTCTTTTTCCAAAATGACTTTTATGAACCATTTTACAATTCAATTTTCTCGAGGACCATATCCTGTTATTTTCAGTTTTACGGCTGCGGCAAACAAAGCGAAAGTAAGGCGTTTCATCAATCTATAACCGTAATATCGTTAATAAAGTGTTCTTAATATACGAAGGCGCCATTATCTTTTCACCATACTATGTGTGTGTGTGCACGTGTATCTTACTTTAAATGTAATCCTGTAATTTGTAAATACAGCTTGAGTAGCGAATAAGGCAAATGACTGGGTAAATAATGAAGGATTAATGCAATACTTGAGTAACTCTTATAAATAAACGGCGACGATTTTCAGAATGAGAACACACAATGCTTTTTCCAATAAATGAACGTTAATTGTAATAGCAACATTCCGCTTTCGTTAAGATGGATATTGAAGACATTGTACACTATTTTCTTATGATTGTTTCCAATTATCAGACATGCTTTATATAAGTACTTTCTGAAAGCTTCTAGCGAATGATTTACGACCAGCGCCAATGGTTTCTAACATCAAAGATGCAAAGGTGTCGCCGGTATCGATCGCCACCCAAGGTACTCACTCACAATTCGTAGACATTAAAGCGTGTTGAAGTAAATAATGTCTTATTTCACTAACAAAATAAAATGTGTAAAAGCTTTTATTTAATGTTATTTTGTTAAAAATATTTCAACAAGTAAGACAGCGTCATATTTCACCTATTAAAGGGAATATTCTTCTGTATCTTAAAAAAGATAACAGAACTAGACAGGTCAATTACACCATAAGTGTATCTAAAAGTATAACAAACGATAGATACAAGGATTATATCATGGTAATATTAAAAGAAGCGCGTATCTGTTTTATTTTGTATCTACATGGGTATATATTTTGGTATAATCATTTTGGCAATCAATATTTCCGTGTCGTACGTCTCTGAATTTTTGCGCGACGAAAACATCTGCTCTTGCACGAGTTCTCCTTTTTAAAAGCCATAAATTTTATCGTACAACCGTGAGTTACATCAGCTAATTAAAGAATATAATATTATTTATTAATTTGGTTATTGGCGGCGGCTCGCCTGAAACGCAAAAAATGAAGGGAAGTGCGTGACACTTTTATTAATTGCATAAATAATAGCTAGTTTTTACAATTGTTTTCAGTGATATAGTTATTATACTTCATAATAGGTACCACATTCTTTATTTTAATGAGTACTGTCTCACTGTTCGTATAAACTTGCGTATTAAAAGACAATATTAATTAAGTATGGTCAGAGGTATTATTTTTTTTCGTATTTTATATAACTTCTATATAGTTAAGGATGTGGGATGTTCTAGTTTTAGGGAAATGAAAGACTAGCTCAGGATAGGGAAGAATGGAGGTGCGTGTCCAAGCAGTCCCGAGATAAAAATGTTCAGTCTCTCAGAGTCTCTGAAAGCGAGACTCGAGTCTCCGTCACACATCGAGTCTCTCTGGTGGCGTTGAGAGAGACTGTCGAGAGACTGTCAAAAAAACTGTTTAGCGTCTCTGAACGAGAGACTCGAGTCGCTTATAGAGAGATCCTAATTTCGTATCCAGTCTCTGAACGAGATCCCAGTCTTTCTACGAGAGACTCGAGGCTCTCAATTTTTCAGTTTTATTCATTCAGTCTCTCTGTGAGAGATTCGAATCTCTGAATTAACAATTTTATCTTTCGAGTCTCTCATACAGAAACTGTGAGAGATCCACAAAAACACCTAGGCAATCACTGAGAGACTGTGAAAGACTGTGACAGACGCTCTCAGAGACGCTAAAAGACTCTGAGAGACTGAAAATTTTTGTCTAGGGGTCGTAGGACTGACGACCTTATGATGATGATGATATAGCGTCTCTGGTCGCCAAAGATTAATTTGTAAATTTGGAAAAGACTGTTAATGGGTGTGTATGTACGGGTGCAGAACGTGAATGGTAGACGCAGCGAAAAAGAAAAGAAAAGAAAAGGTTAAAAGGTTGGAGTTACAGGCGTTTGATCAAAATATCATGAATAGAAAAGGTTAGAAAAAGTAAGGCGCAGAGATGGGTAGGCAGGGTATCTTCTTAAAGATGAAGGACTTGGGTAGGAAAGAGTGGAGATTCTTACATTAATAAAACCCTATGAATTATATGATGACGATGATGCGGCTACTGATTCCAAGTTTTGGTAAATAATTTATTGAATGTCCTTGTATTTCACCAGACCAAAAGTTTCGTAAACATTGCAGTTCTATTAGATCATATTCTTTAAGAATAAATATATTCTGAAGTAGTAAAGTTTGACAAAAACTCAGCCCGTGCTATATAATAGGTGAATATTGCATTATTGGATGGTATGTTTATGTGTTACTGTAAGTAGGTATATAAATATGAAACAATTAGCGTTATTTACGATCGCTTGTCATTTTAATAAGAGAGTCTTCCGAGCATTTACGACAGTGATTATGGTGGCCATACTCGTCAAAGAGCCTTGATATCCATTTAGACGTAATATCCGCAGGGAGCTCCTATCTTTCATCAAAAAATAAGCATTTAACAGTAAACTCAATTTGTCGCCAATTTCATGTCCCCATTCTCCCGATTATTATAAATTCGCCGCAGACGTCTCAATTGAGATATAATTATAATAAGAAACGGGTACATACAATTTATGTTCAGTTTTATGGATCTGTTTGCAATTTAGCGGGTATATGAAGGATTTTGTGAATGGTATTTGAACTAAAATTAGGTAGAAACGGGCTCATTAAAAAACCACTTTTGGATTTCAGCTCGGATAGTTTATTAGAATGGCATGAACCTTCAGAACGTATCTAATCAGGCGGACGGCTCATTAGGAACAGGGGACATATGTAGGGTGTAAGTGATAGGGACAGTGCTACAGAATGTAAACCCTGTGTATATGCTCTGAACTACAGAACAGGTGAGTTGGAGGAGTAAGGGAGGCAGGCAGGGATGAAGTGGACACTGCAAAAAATATGAAATACCTTGATTTGATTATTTCGGAATAAGATTTATTAGTTTTGCTTTCGAAGGGAAAATCAGTTGGTAATCTGTAATTTTGAATGTAGTTTTCAGATTCGAGTTCATTTGATGACCAGAACATTTTTTAATAGTAATACAAACTTTTGACTTCACCAATGGAAAATTTTATAATCAAAAAATATCCTTGAAGTGTATTTGATTTTAGTTTTCCATATATAGAGTAATTTTTGTTTACTTTACCCTTTGTATTCCAACTCATGTGTGCAATTTCGGGAATTTAATTAAGTATATCAAGGTCTAACATTTCTGTAAATTTTTGAATACATTTTAAATTTGCACCCTTTGTATTTATCCCTAGCAGCGTAACCGCCCCCAGCCTTCCTATTATCCAAATATGTTAACATGAGAATTTCCCATATTATAGGTGACGTTAAACTATCTTATCTCGCTATAATACCCCGAAATAAAAATGTTCAGTCTCCCAGAGTCTCTGAAAGCGAGACTCGAGTCTCCGTCTCTCATCGAGTCTCTCTGGTGTCGCTGAGAGAGACTGTCAAAAAAACTGTTTAGCGTCTCTGAACGAGGGACTCGAGTCGGTCATAGAGAGATCCTCATTTCGTATCCAGTCTCTGAACGAGAGACTCGAATCTTTGAACGGGAGACTCGAATCTCTCAATTTTTCAGTTTTATTCATTCAGTCTCTTTGTGAGAGACTCGAATCTCTGAATTAACAATTTTATCGTTCCCGTCTCTCATACAGGAACACCTAGGCAATAACTGAGAGACTGTGAGAGACGCTCTCAGAGAAGCTGGAAGACTCCGAAAGACTCTGACAGACTGGAGAGAGACTGAAAATTTTTGTCTAGGGACTGTATTCCGGATCTGGATTGGCAGTGATCAGAGAATTAGTAGGATGAATTGCATTTGGATAATTTTGTCTGTACTTTATCGATTTCCGATTCCCTTAAGACTTACTCGAACTAAAACCGCGAATCCGTAGTAGATATCGTACTGTAGTTAATTAGAAAAAGTAATCGATAACAAATTGAGTGNAGTGATCAGAGAATTAGTAGGATGAATTGCATTTGGATAATTTTGTCTGTACTTTATCGATTTCCGATTCCCTTAAGACTTACTCGAACTAAAACCGCGAATCCGTAGTAGATATCGTACTGTAGTTAATTAGAAAAAGTAATCGATAACAAATTGAGTGTAACGATTACAAGTTGCAATGAAATCGGCTGTTTCCAGTACTACGTAAAAAGTAATCGTAATATTTAGTATTAACACACAGGATTCTAAAATGAAATTGCGAACAAATTTTTAAATGAAATAAAGTTGCTGATGGCCCCTTTCTCGTAACAAATGTCGTATAATACGTATAAGAAGTTAACATTTGCTTGTGGCTTTTATTATTTTAATAAACCGTTTGCGGCCGATTTAGTGTAACGATCAATTCGTTTTTTGAATGCACACAAGAAATCCCGTCTTCGGGGGCACGCTGCAACGTCTTAATCGAGATACACATAATCGCAATAACAAGAGAATATGGGCCCGCGACTCGTACAGGTATCGCTGGGATAAACATGGAGTTTTATTTGTCGGTCCATTACCGCGTCACTTATATATGCATATGCATACAAGTATTCGCTGTCTCCACATATGGGCGAAACTACTTAAGACGGGAAGGTAATTACTTAAATTATTAAATGATGTCGTGACGATCTCTCTCTTTCTCTCCCTCTCTTTCGCTCATTCTGCTCTTATTTCTTTTCTTTATAAACTACAACAGCCTAAAGCAGAGATTGATAGATTGATGCTGTTTAACGAAGCCAATTAATCTTTGTAATAAATAAAATCCAAAATTACAACTAAACTGTATAAAACATTGTGTGTAATGCATAGAAATCGGATCATCGCTGAAAAATTACCAACTGCGTTTTCGAGAAAAGCTTCAGATATTGATATTTTCCCGGGCAAATGATAAGAGGTTAAAAAGATTATGTAAAACAAATCACTTTTGTGCTCGCAAGTGGTTAATTTGAAAATGATCAGCACGGATATGAAACCTGGACGCTGGGCGCGGTGGAAGAGAAAAGGCTATAGAACCGTTTGAGGTATGGTGTTGTAACATAGGTGGACGATAGCAATACCACGCTCAAAATAGGTTCAGTCAGGTTAGATCAAGTTAGAAATGATTAGATATTGGAAATAGAGGGCGCTGTGGAAGTTAATTAAGAAAAGCAGAGGTATAATAGCATGGTAGGGCGCCATGTCTGTACATTATAAGCAGAAACAGGAGTAAATAGAGGCAGAGCAAGACCTAGATTAGATTACTGTTAGCAAACCTCTAGCTATTTGGGATTAATTTAGTTTAGTAGATATTTAGGATATAATATTTACTTAAAGAAGAAAATTTCCAACTGAAGTATTGACGTTACTTACCTAATTACAAATAGCATTTTCCCTACTTCGTATTCGCCAATTTCGTCCATACAATTGCACCAGGATGTGCATTCGGTTCATCAACTGCTATTAAACATTATTGTCGCTTTTATGTAATGAAATATGAATAAAGGTCAGAGGTATTGTTTGAAGCAAGTCGAATTCGTAATAACACAGCGGACATTGTCAGAAAGAGGAATAATTCTTTCTTATTTAACGAAAGTTCCCATACTGCGAAGATTGGTCAATTGTACAAATATGGTTTTTAAATACATATAAGTACCAGTACTTCATTCCTTTACTTTGGCGGATACTGAGACGACAATCTAATCTAAACTCTATTCGAGAAAAGTTTGAAGTATTCGTATCTTCAACTAGTTTTTCTGTTAGAGTTACCGAAATTATAAAATGCTTTCTTCCATAAGTAATACAAGGCTATTACAATCGTGGGATGAGTTATTATGAAAGTGGTTTGTTCAATAGCTGCATAGCAATTAAGCAACATTGTTAATTTCGCTGATAAAGTGGCAAGTTTTAGTTACATGGTTAATTGGCCTTTTTCCTTGTACACATACGTGTACGTTCTGGAACAATCCTCCTGAATCAATTTTATTTCTTCTCTGCAAGATTACAACTTACTCAATCCCACGCATTAAATGAGGCGTATTGAGCTTCAAATTGGTTTTACAATACAAATTATATGCCAAATGCGCTTGTAATGACTTCTATAATACTATAGGAATATTACGAAATCGCTTATAACGGAATGCCAGTCAACATGAGTTTGGTAAGGGTTGGAAATTGGGAAAAGGCATTGAGTTTTTCTCAAGAGTTATACTTCGTTTAGTTTCTGTAGCGATGTGACCTTCAGTTTGACCGGCGCAAAGTAGAAAAGAATAGCACTAGGTCAGAAGAGAAAGGAGATAACTCTCGGCCAAACTCTTAACAGGTAAGGAGCGTATAATCCATACAGTACTGCACGGAGAAATTGACCATTTTATCGACTACAATTTCGTTGCTCAAATGTGCTGTTATTGGTACCATTTACTACTGAAAATATCAACAAGATGTTTATTTATATTTGAAGACATATTAAAGGCTTTAACGCCTGTTTTCTACTGGCACTGCTAATCATGATTGAACATAACTTTTGGCAGGTACTGTATGAAAAAGTATGCTTAATGAACAAGAGCCGAGAGTATAATGAGCTTTTTTCTCCCTACCTACGATTTTGTCAGCGCGCATCCAAGACATTGGAAGGGGCAAATCGCTAGAGAAAGTAAATGAAGTATACTGAGCGGTATGACCTAGAGGTTTAGACCATTACTTAGAATTAGAGGACGCCGGTTCGATTCCCAGTCCATTTGCCTTAGTCCAAGTTTTTCTGTGGTTTTCTTGCATCATTTAGGAAAATGCTGGGGCAGTAATATTCCACAGATAATCTTTCATTCTCTTCTATCTTCATTTCGTCCGTCTCATCTTTCTCACCCGAACCACCACCCACCCATTCCCACGATTCCTGAAAAGAGGCTGAAGTGGGCCTTCCGACCTATCTTCCGGCGTAGTCCGGAGGGACTGTCCTCCCTTCAGCATTACTGACTGGTAGGAATGAAACACCCAAAAGTCTTTTTTTTTCAAGAGAATCTAATCAGTAAATCTGACGTTATTACTTATGATCACCTGATCACATCGTGACAAAATTCCCCATTAAAATTGACATGTCTGAGATACTTATGTAGTTGTTAATTTTTTACTGAATTAGTTCTATTAGAAAGTTCGACCCTATATCTATACCTATTGTAATGCGATTCTATTGATTTATAGGTAGAAAAATTGATTTATTATGTACCTCACATTTCTTTATAAACATTTTTTTGTCGTCAATCTGAATGAGTTGCAGTAGTAGTTTGTGTGATGTTTTATGTGACGACAGTAGTGAGAAAGAGGTAGGCCGCATCCATTGGCACCGGGTCCATCAAGTCAGCACGCGTCTCCAGCAGGTGGACCGGGGATGTTGCTCTTTGAAACACCTGAAGGAGCATATGGTACAACTATTCGAGAAAATTTACAAAGCCAAATCCAAACCGCACGACATTTTTAGCCAACCCACTCAATGGATTCCGTTTAGTGTTTGTTTGGGTTTGTTACATGAATAATTTCAGTTTCAGTATACATGTAAATATAGACTTGTAAACAGCTTTAGTTGTATCCATAACAAAAGAAAATCTTACAAAAAAATTTATTGTATGCTGGAAGTGTAGTGGTATGATACATGAAACTATTGCGCAAAATTGTAGAATGGCATCTTCAAACAGTAATGAATTTGTACTTAAAAAGGTCGCCTATAAAAGCAATTTCTTTTACATTCCTCCATAGAATACCTGTTGCCTATTTATACATTCTCGGACTGTTGCTGATTACTTTCAGAATTCTTCCTTGCTAGTGTTTCTCCTTGGACTGCGTTTATAACAGGTGGCGCCATATCGATCGCCGCCTACGGCATTCGTTTATATCGAAACGTGTTAGTCAACGTAATTTTTTTATTTCCAGTTCATATTTGCGGTCAAAACGATATTTATTCTTAATTTTTTCATCAAGACTTATGTAGCTTTCCCTATATTTCATTGTGTTGAAATCCTGCCGGTAGCAATTGCTTCATAATTATAATATTACTTCGTTCTGTACCGAGGTTGTTATTGAGAATTGTAGATTCGTAAAGTTACAATTGATGTGACATCTGCCGGATTCATTGCACTTTGATTTCCATCATTCTTTTCTTTGTTTTATAAAGTGTTGTTATTGGCATAGCGTTAGGATTTTTCTTATTAGGCGCAGCTTTTAGCGGTGACCGCTGCATCACGTCTTGCCACGCGTCGCGTTTTCTTGGCAGGTGCAACAACAGGGCACCTGAAGAAACATACGGTACCACAACGTAATGAATCTGTAGGAACTCATTTACCTCTGTAACGCTAAACTAACTCGCTCAGGTTAAAAAATCATTTGCCATGACAATATTTAGGCTATCATGCGAAACAATGGAATCTATACCATATCCTATAAATTAATTGGAGAGACGTTGCACTTCTGAAGCAATGAACTTGGAAGAAATCGGTTTAAGTATCGTTTCTACAGGGTGGTACATTAACCTTGCCAAAAGATTGAAGAAGTAGGGATGAGAGGGGTCAACATGGATCAGCGAAATAAGAACACAAAGTCATTTCCAACTCAAAATTGCTCCAGCATATCAAATCTATAAAATGCAATTGTCATCCTACTACATGGAGTCGAAGCCCAAAATAACCAAGTTGGTAGAAATTTCGGATGTATTTGTTGTTACTTAATTCAAATCTGACCTAGTATCTTTACCAAAATTTTTAAATGCCTAAACTTCAAAAAAGGAGTGATACTAAATTGGTTCGTTTAGTTTTTGGGATTAATCTCAAAATTTCGATGTGGTATGGCAAATTTAGGGACTTCTTACCATCTCGCCGTAGTAGTTCTTTCTAATGCGGTCAATTATTTCGGATATATTTTTGGTCGGTGAACTGGAATTTCCTCCTGATCATCAAAATAGAGCTAGCATATTGGCATTTTTAGATATCATAATTTCAAAACTAAACCAGTCAAGATTTTGTTGTTAAGATATTTTTTTGGTTGTTTTGTCCTTTTCCACCACGTAATGGTGCTCCAAGTTAGTAAGTGCCCTTTGTTGAGTTTTGATGTTCAGAGTGTTGATATGCTTATGGAATTCTAAGATCAAATTCTCTGAGTCAGTGTTCGAATTACGTCCAATATGGTTACAGTCTACTTCAATTTGTTAGAGTTGTGACCTTGAAGAAATCTGCGCGAAGATAGCCAGACTGGATACTAGGCGTGAGCAAGACAGAAATAGTTGGAACAAGCTTGAACGAGCAGAGCTCTCGATGGGCGGTCTTAGGAGATCGTCTAGAACTGTACAGTACTAGACGAAAATGTTTAGCAATTTCTTAAAACANGGTACACTATAGGAACTACGATAAATTTTCCCTAATCGGCGCCATGTTTTTAGGCTCCTCCTATTTGACGGATCCCAATACAAACGTTTTCTTTTAATTTCATTTTCTTAGAAAATTATCTTCTTTTTAATTTTTGTCGGAAAATACTGTGTATATTGGATAAGACTACATAAATACAAATTGCGATAAGCGTCTGATGGTAGCTTCAATAAATTACTGACAAGAACTTAATCCGTTTTTATAGGTATTTTGTACGTATATAAGTCAGTCAACTTAAATGGAATTGTCTTTAATGTACCCTCACAATGTTTAGACGCCTTTTTATTTGCATGTTGTACAAAATTGTGCTTTTGATACTACTGACGGATTATAAATAATGTATTCAACAATTTTCCTACGTGAGGCATTACTTAATAGACAAAATAATGCTGATTCCATGCAAAGATAGTTAATGTATATATTATAGTGTAACGCGCATCTGATCTCCTGTTTTCAACGACACTTATTTTAATAATTTCTTACAAGAACTACTTTAATTTACCTAGAGCGATATTCTTTGATAATCCGTGTAATTTAGAAGTAATGGTAATGAGTTCCGTCGGCAATAATATCAAAGAGGTTTGTATGGCAATTAGTTTTTCTTGTTTCCCCTTCAACCGATTCCTACTACACCGTGATAATTCTATTTCTAAGGTTTTTCACACGCTTATAAATTGAGTAAGTAAATGAGTCGGTATAGGTATTAATAGAAGGTGTGTTTTGAAATCATTTCGCCTATGCTTTTGAGTATACAGATTTCTCTGTAAGAAGTATTAGTTTTTTGGTTTGAAAACAATATGAATGATATCCATTTTCAAAAAAAAATATTAATTACTTTTTTTTATTTCTAGGTGAATTTTATCATCAGATAGAAGCTCAATTAATTGACCGAGCAGACAATGTGTTGTGAATAAGGTAAGAATTTAATATTTTTTATTGAGGCGTCCTAAATTTGTATCAAAAATCATCGAAAAGACAATAATTTGATAAATTTGTCCTGACCAGGAACATCAGGATAAAACTTTGCGTAGAATGGCAGTAAATACTGTCTTTCTTAATGAATTGGATTTCTAGCTTGGCTCTTGGTGAAACATGTTTAAATAAGTAAAATAAACAAACACTTGGTATTATTTGTTTCGTAATTTTATTTGAATTTCTATATCTACATAATTTAGAATAATTTAGTTAACAAATTATTTAATAAGTTCATGTTAGCTAATGGATAAAAACAATTTATTAATTCCTATAAGCCTACTTTATTATATAATTGGGGAACGAATAAAATGGCAGGGAACCATCACATGGTGAGTGAAGACGGTAAGCCGCCTCACCAACCTGCATTATTTGCCTGTTGGATTCGACTCCCTCGATTATTATTGATTTTGCTATTTAACCGATCGCTAATTGACTTGCTATGAAATCGTTACGATTTGCGTTATTAACAAGAAACTATAATAATAACGCCCTAATGTATAAAAAAAAAATCAAAATATGTATATGCAGATCAGATCGTACACCTTGGGTTTTTGGTTTAAACTTTGCTCATGACTGCAACTGACTATTAGTTCGACGTCCTAAAGATTTCTTTTGCACTTCACATTCTTTACGTGGTTTCAATCTTCTTATTTTCAAAAGGATGCGGGAGTTTAATAGTTTTCTAACGCAAGTTTCCAGTGCTATAAGTGGGCGCACGCAGTGTATAGTTATAGGCGAGCGAAAAAAGAAGCTCATAGACGGCACCAGACGTCTAACACCTACCCGCAGACATAGTAACCCAGTGCACCTGGACAGCCTATATGTATGCATACGAATATCTAGAAATACACACGTATATCTCTAGGTAAGCTAACTAACGTTTCTCAAGTTAGCAAGACATCGCATCTAATTGCAAGTAGTAATATCCATAGCCATAAGGGCTTTGCGTTCTTTGCACCTACTTCTAGTCAAGGTTGACTTGCTCAGTCCGTTGGTTCACTAGGAACGACCTACCTGGGAAACTCTAACAAAGATTATAGATGGGGGTAGTCAGGACCGGCGGAGGTAGCCTGATGAAATTTATAAGTAACTCCTGAAGGCATATTTATGGAATTATTTAAAAAATATTAATTTAAAGTATCGGAGAGTAGTTTAAAGAATATTTTATAATTGATTATCGTAAGAATTGTAAGAATTGCGATAGGACAAATGTAATGTTTTTGTTAAAATTCCCGAAAATAAGTTCAGGGCATAGTTTTTCAGTAGGTGCTTACCCCGATTGTCATAAGTAAGGGGTACATAAATACATATGACGTTTTTATAGGCACATCAAAAGTCTTCAGCAATTTAGTTATTCGGAAAGGATAATTGGTTACATTAACTACTTTCCAATAAAAACTAACCGTTTTATATTTGTAAAAAATATATTCGGAAAATTAGAGAAAAAAGTAAACTAATAGAAGCTTGGATGAAAGCAGTAGGTATCAAAGAATAAAAATTTGTTCACGTCATTTTAATGCACATGATTATATTTCAGCAAGTATTTACCATCAGCCATAACCTTAATATTTAAAACTAGAATCATACTAAAATTATAAAGTGAGAAATTATTTATTCTTGTGTAATTGATTTAACACAATTCTAATGATACGATATAAGTATTTTGAGGTTAAGAACCTACCTGCTGCAATACAACAAAGTTGCAATAATGTGTTTGCAACGTTCTCTTAAATCGGCTTTGCACGTGCAAGTCATTGATATGATATTGCTTAAATCACCCAGAATCACCTCACCAATTATATAACGTGAATCACTTTTTAAATCCGAAGTTTGTAAAAAGTAGGCAGTAAACTTGACGGAATTTGAAGGCTATTAGCTTCCGGATTTGTTATTTCCGAATTCTATAATGTGATTGGCATTACAAACATGCTCACCTTCAACGAAATTTCCTTTCCGAGGCTTTATGTCAGCCCAATCACATATTGTGTCAATACTTATCATTTTATCGTAATTTAAAAACTTGGAAATTGCAAGGTACACTATAGGAACTACGATAAATTTTCCCTAATCGGCGCCATGTTTTTAGGCTCCTCCTATTTGACGGATCCCAATACAAACGTTTTCTTTTAATTTCATTTTCTTAGAAAATTATCTTCTTTTTAATTTTTGTCGGAAAATACTGTGTATATTGGATAAGACTACATAAATACAAATTGCGATAAGCGTCTGATGGTAGCTTCAATAAATTACTGACAAGAACTTAATCCGTTTTTATAGGTATTTTGTACGTATATAAGTCAGTCAACTTAAATGGAATTGTCTTTAATGTACCCTCACAATGTTTAGACGCCTTTTTATTTGCATGTTGTACAAAATTGTGCTTTTGATACTACTGACGGATTATAAATAATGTATTCAACAATTTTCCTACGTGAGGCATTACTTAATAGACAAAATAATGCTGATTCCATGCAAAGATAGTTAATGTATATATTATAGTGTAACGCGCATCTGATCTCCTGTTTTCAACGACACTTATTTTAATAATTTCTTACAAGAACTACTTTAATTTACCTAGAGCGATATTCTTTGATAATCCGTGTAATTTAGAAGTAATGGTAATGAGTTCCGTCGGCAATAATATCAAAGAGGTTTGTATGGCAATTAGTTTTTCTTGTTTCCCCTTCAACCGATTCCTACTACACCGTGATAATTCTATTTCTAAGGTTTTTCACACGCTTATAAATTGAGTAAGTAAATGAGTCGGTATAGGTATTAATAGAAGGTGTGTTTTGAAATCATTTCGCCTATGCTTTTGAGTATACAGATTTCTCTGTAAGAAGTATTAGTTTTTTGGTTTGAAAACAATATGAATGATATCCATTTTCAAAAAAAAATATTAATTACTTTTTTTTATTTCTAGGTGAATTTTATCATCAGATAGAAGCTCAATTAATTGACCGAGCAGACAATGTGTTGTGAATAAGGTAAGAATTTAATATTTTTTATTGAGGCGTCCTAAATTTGTATCAAAAATC
Organism: Agrilus planipennis; assembly: GCF_000699045.2. Lineage (NCBI taxonomy): Eukaryota > Metazoa > Arthropoda > Insecta > Coleoptera > Buprestidae > Agrilus > Agrilus planipennis. The sequence continues at coordinate 69,475 of NW_020439067.1, read as the reverse complement.
ATCGAAAAGACAATAATTTGATAAATTTGTCCTGACCAGGAACATCAGGATAAAACTTTGCGTAGAATGGCAGTAAATACTGTCTTTCTTTATGGATATGAAAAAAAATTTTTCTGTCCCTCGGGAGCAGTATTTTTTCTAGGTACACTCTGTCCTTCTCTGTACCCCTGACAATGTGTGTACAAACTTTTATGATGGTCGGTTGACTAGTTAAAACGTGAAATTGTAATAAACAAACAAACTCACATTCGCCTAGCGCCAATTCCTATTAATGATTTAAAACGTTAGAATCGCGTTTTCAACTTCGTTTGGAGGAATCATTTGAAAGAAATTCGCTTCGGTCCGGACCTGAAGCATTGCAAAGTGTGTGAAAATAGAAAAATTCTAATTTGAAACGCCGGTCGCGCCGGTGCGCGCCGCTTTGCCGATCATTCGAGGCAACACGTTGCCGCAGTAGTAAGCCGCGCCGCGCCGGTCGCACTCAAGATAAGTGACGAAGAATTTATTCAATAGACCTGCGTATCCCATGCGGGCACCCCTAGCTCACTTAGGATTTTTATCGGACTCTTGCCGAGTCGATGATTCTCTCTTACTGCGCGCTTTTTTTTGTTCTTTTCGATAGAAAAACATATAAACGAGTTATGCATTATGTACCACGACTTGATGGCTGCCTCTTTGATATCTTCTAGTCAGGATTTATCATTTTCAATGTTCTTCAGTTTATTGCTGATTCAGAACAGAAGTCGTCATATGCATCCTTCAACTGGTAAAATATCCAATATTGTCTCTTTTTAAGGTTATACATTTGATGATGAAAATGATGATTTTCTGACGTTGTACAAGAAGACGTTTGATGTGAATAAATTAATGAGATGAAAGCTTTGAACGATCAGAATACAGGCTGTTAAAAGGTCACGAAAAACACGTTCTTATGATGCCAACCGATGTATAAAGTGACGCATCATTATTAACTGAAAATATTTACATTGGCATATTATCGATTTGATACGCTTTTTAATTAAGTATCAAGCATCTTTATACGGTCATGCAGGACTTGATTGATCCTTTTAGGTGGTGGCATGATGTTGTCGAGTGCGAAAGGGACAATATGTAAATAATTTTGGTCACACTTTACCCAGTTATCATTTTTCTTGTGTGCTGGTATTAACTAAACAAATTTATTTTATCTATTTTTGTGTAAAAATATTCGTTGGTTATGTAACAGTTAATAGCGGATCAAAACAAAGGAGAAAGCAATACAGTAAAGAGTTGAAGAAGAAGCGCGTGAAACGTCACAAAAGAGGATAATTAAATTTCGTCCCCGACCTCGTATCCCTTTTTATTGTATACGCATACGTACGTGTATATGTGTAGGAAACATTCGAACGGGCACAACATGTTTGTAATACAGTACATTAATCTCGATTTAATTAAAGTGTCCGCCAGGCGATGTTCTTATCACATCGCGACCCGCGCTAATTGATATGCCGTGGTAAATGCTCTGTGAAAACGCAAGAACTCGTCCCAGGAATCCATAGTCATTGTGCACAACATAATTTAATTATCTTCGCCTAATTTATTCATAATCTGCATCATGTTGCGTCAGACGGGCTTACCTTTACTTTTATTATTAACACAACGAAATCGTAGTGTCTTTATTTATTATTATTACACAAATATAGGCAATAACTGTACTCGATACTGTGAACATCGGGTAAAGGAAACCCCGCATAATACGAACAGTATATTAATTACTCTGGGCCACTGTATACCATGAAAAAACTAGACCTTGGGCTATAGAAACGAATATTAATAAACCTAAAACAAAACGATATTTTGTTGTTGCTGTTGCACTATTGCTTGAAATCTTCGATACATATTCTTCCTTAGCTGTATTATTATTAGCGGAGGGAAGCTGTTTTGTTTCTTGGAGTAACGCCTTTTTGGCTTTTAGAAACGACCAAGATCAAACTCTCGTGAAATAATTTATATTAATATTAATTTTTTATAAACTAGATTGAAACTAGTCAATGGAAGTCAAGTTCATGGAGGTCATTTTTCTGTCGAAACTGTTCTTTGATCTTGTTGGATCTCATCAGCTCGCGCAGGTAGCTTTGACAGAACACAGACCTACTCTACTTGCTATATTGACACAGCGTTTTATGAAATGNTAATGTACATATGTTGTTATGTATTTTTTTACTTATTGTATATACCTATGTAGCTGATAGCAGAAAATTGTCTGAAGGAAGTTCAATAATAACGTGTAGTCGATAATCAAAAGCATGAATCAAAATTCTGTACGTAGTTTTTGAGGCAGTACTTATTTTACATGGAGGTCATTTTTCTGTCGAAACTGTTCTTTGATCTTGTTGGATCTCATCAGCTCGCGCAGGTAGCTTTGACAGAACACAGACCTACTCTACTTGCTATATTGACACAGCGTTTTATGAAATGCTGTAAACGGGGCAGTAAGCGCCACCTGTAGTATAATGCTACATTTAGCCGAATTAAATATTGAATATATATTGATATTGATAAAATGGCGTTTACGGCTCAGTTTGTAGCATTTCATAAAAAAACTTTCTTTGGTCAGTGTAACCTCGGAGCGTGCGCGTCTGTCACATGATATGGATTTAATGATTTATTAATCATTAATGGTAATTAAATGGTAATATCTGATGTGTTTTGAGACTTTTTATGCCGTAGTATAGATAAATTCGCCAATACAATTAGTTTAAATCAAAATCTGCTAAAACACATCTTTTACGTTATGTGAGCTTATCTTTACGTGCTCCTGTTATTATTAAAAGTGGGACTATTAAAAATAATTTACTCCACCAACCTCGTCTGCTATATGACAATAATAATCAGAGTCGTTCTGAGATGAGGTTCGTTCGTACTAGTTGAATTTAATTATTGAATTTTTGGAGGCCAAATCCTTGTGTGGCGTTCCGTATCGCTGTAAATAAATCGGAAGAGATTCCGATATCTGGCAGTGTCTTGTTCGAAAGATAAGCCTTTGCTTCAATATATAAGAAGTTCGTTAAGCCCGGTTTAACATTCGACATTTATTTGATTGCTTCGTATAAGAAAAATATCAATTTGACAAAGTTATTTCGTTATCAACAAATAAGCGATCTTGAAAGCTATAAATCGAATCCAACATTGAACGATATGTCACATTAATCAGTACGAGTTCAAACCACGATAGCGGGAAAGCAACACGATTTTGCTTCCGAAAAACATTTTCTCAATCTTTATTATGAAAAACCTTGACATACTTGAATAAATAATACAATACACGTAGATTCAGAAACACATTCGGCGGAATTAACTTGTTTAGAATGTCATTTTGATTTATATGATAAATACATTAAATACATCGTTATCCTTTAGCGCTTGTCGAAAATCGAATGTGTTAGTGGACATCTCTCTCCTTCCTATTTACAGCTTGCATAGAGCGAGGGAGAAAGCCGATTTCCTTCACCACCCATTTTCACCCATGCATAGTTTTTATCCAGATTTCTCATTTGAAATGGGTATTGGGTGACCACGGGCTAACTGCCACAACAACTGCGAATAATAGGGGGTAGTGGATGTTTGCTACAGCACGAGTGCAAATACATTTTATTATTTTAATATTTTATTACGAAAATTAGGTTAGAATTTCCAGAAATTTTCTTTTCTTCATTAGTTCCCGTCCCGTCGTGACTTGGCGCAGTCGTATTTAACTAACATTTATAGCGTATTTTATTGGTAATGTCTAAAATACGCCCTGAAATTAAATTTTGTGCTCCTATAATAAGTTTTGGAAGCCGACGACTGCTGTTATTACTTCTGAAATTTTCCTACGGGGGGTTAATAGTTCGATGCCTACAGGGAAGACCCACTCCATTGCGGATGTGAACGTTGCCACTCTAGGGTGCATCGTGGTTGAATTTTTAATTGAGTTATTTCGCTTTTAACATTCATGGTAATCAATTTAGTAAATTTTTAAACAGGGTTCGATGTTTACTCAGCAATAACTGAGTTTTATGTTACACCACAAGCAGTCAGTTATTTATTAATTTTCCCTTAAAAGAAATGGAATCAATTTGTTAAGAAATACGTCCGAAGTTAATGGGAAATAATAATAACAATATTGATTGTACATTATCAATAATAATAATTTATGTTCTATTATAATATGGTGTAGGATGTCACATTTTCATTTTCTTCTCGAATATATTTCCTATTCTTGGCCTAGCCTCATATTTTCTTCTGGAAGGAAAAGACAACACGAACGAAGTGAGTCAATTTTCGAAAAAGCTGTACTCGGAAGTTTTACAGCACACAAATTGTAGCTGTTGACTTTTTTGTTTATATAATGTCAGTATTCCAAATTATCAAATTTTAACCAGCGTACTTAGCAGTAACATTAAATAATTGCATATTTTAATTGAATTATAAATAATAGTGATGCGACTTGTTGTAAATATCTTACCAATGAATGATAATAGACCGTTTTAAATTACACAACCACCTAATAACAAGTTTTGCAGTAGCCGTAGCTAATTAATAAATCAAGTTTCAGCTCGCTAGTTTATTAATCCATATTTTAAAAATATCGCTACGCTAATGGAGGAAGAACGTTAATCATGATTGCACAGGTATACCTAATGATAGCACTCACTGAGTGACCGACTAATAAGAAAGCGACGCTATTTGAACATACATACATGACTTGGTAATAATACCAACAATCTGTGAAAAAATTAAATATTTCGATTTAATATACGTAATTATCGACATCAAACATTTAGTAACGACAGATCAACTGCAAACGGTATTGAATATAATATATAAATGATAAGCAACAGTACAATTTTATTAATAAAAAAACATTAACATAAGAATATTACATTACGAACTATTATATTGAGTAAATGTGAAATTTTCACATCTTTGTCAGTCTATAATTTGGAATACTTCTTGAATGTAACGAAATTTCAAAAAATTTTATCATTACAATCTTTCTTCTTTAGCACTAGATTTTAAAATTTAATAAAAATATGCGGTTGTTATTTTACAAAAATACCTAAACGAGTTGGTAGAATATTCCGTGTTCACTATACCTATTCGTTGTAAGTCCAATATTTTTAGATGAAATTCCAGATTGGATTTTTTATCGGTTATTAGATATAGTTGCGTGGCAATTTATTAATAATTTATGAAACGTCTAAGCCGCCGTCGGCTGAATATAATAAAGGATCGTAGTCTGGAGTTCTTGAAAAGCTGCCGCAGTAGTAGGACGAGTATGGTGGGTAGGTAGGTAGGTAGAATACGTAGGGAGGTAGTACTACCCAACCCTTTTCATAAAATCTGTTTGATTAGCTACATCATCCCCCGTTCGTATTCAACCGGTTGGCGCTGCAACCCCTCGATAATATTCTTTATACAGTCGGCACTAACACGCCTGAGGACCTTGACCTCTCGAAACCGTCATTAATTAACATCGGTCCCTGTTGTCAGTCACAATGCAATCTTCTCTTCAACATTAAAGGATGCTGCTTGTAGAAATATTATCATTTGTAATCTTTTTAATATACAGTCTAAATTTCTATAACGAAACCTCCGAATATCGAACATGTAAGATCCATTTGATATGTGAACCCAATGAGTGAATTAAAGGCAGCAGAATTTTACTAATACAACTTGAAACAAAACTACGATTCCAACACCAATTTTTCTTGTCTATCACTTAGATAATCATTCTCCTCCAAATGTGGAAACTGAAAAAGTTTTCATTCACAAGCTATTTTTACTGTAAAGTTCGGGTCGGTAGTTCTCAAGTGTGTGGTTCAGTGCAAAGCTTTGTAAAATTGCCGCTATTACAGTGGCTTAAAGGATCTGGTTTTGAAGTGATCCCACGACTTCCGATTTTTGAAAGTGCATTTTTCAATAAGCGGCCTTTTTTGCAATAGAATAAAAAAAAGGTACGACCACTGACCCGAACCAGGGTTCTTATTATGGTGGCTACCACATGAAATAAATGTATGGGCCGGTGCCACCCGCCGTCTGCTTTGCATCCTGTAAATGGTAAGTACCAACTGGGCCGCTGGTTACACCTTGCGAAAATCAACTGAAGAAAATGAAGATCAACAAAAAAGCATAATAAATTTAAAACAGAAGTCAAAATGTTTGGTAACTGCATCAAAATAAGATAAAAATCATAATTTACAAAAGGATATGAAGAACAAGGCAGCAAAAAAAACTGATATAGGAGAAACAGGTTCAATTTTCAAGAATATTAGGGATGATAGGTACAGATAGTAACATATATATAGATCTTGTTTATATTGTAATTGAAGAGTTAGGATATCTAGGTGAGTAATTTACATGTAAAATTGTTATCTTGAGGGATTCGTGAAGATCTGAGCATAGGAATTATACCTATAGTTAGTGTAAGAGCATGAAAGATATTCTGACTGATTTGAGAATCATTAAAGATTACTTTATTTGTAGTGTGAGATACTTCTATAGATATTGACAAAAAATTGAATGTATTTCTTGAAAATTATGAGAAAAGCTTCAAGCTTTACTAGCAAGCTTTTACCGTCGTCCTTCAAGCCTTCAATTCTACTTTTACTGGCTGCCTGAAACATTTCAAGTTTTAGGCACAAAGTTGGGAAAATAAGACAAAAGATAATAAATAATTTTAGAAAATAATCTATACAGAGAATAATTTATAAGAAAAGTGGGAAAATACGATGAAAATTTATTAAAAAAAAATGGGAAAATATTGTTAATGCTCCACGAACGTCTACATTCCGATTATTCTCCAACAATCGAGTGCACCTTTAAAGGATTTCCTTCAATTTTCGAGATTTGGAAGACAACTTAAGGAAAATTTGTGGAAAAAGTGTAACAAGTTCGACTGTGGGGTCCAATTAATGTAAAGGAATTATTGTAAGAGAAGTAAGCGATGCGGTAGCGACGACGCAGCGGTCGCAACTGATCCATTCGTCGGCGGCTGTTTGAGGGCCCGCAGCTTCCGGGCGGGTGCCATTTGCCAGCAGGGCCAAAGAGTACACAACAAGAGTCGCCGCGCCGCCACTCGCCCTATACGCCGCGTTGCGCCGCGCCGCGCCGCGCCGTTGCATCGCGAAACTCTCTCCCTTCTTTGCCGGACGCTCCTTCGGCATGCGCCTCGCGTCCACGGCACGCGCTTTCCTCCCTTCGGCACCGCTCACACCACCCCCCTCGGCCGTTGCCGATACTGCCACGGGCTGCCCGTGGTGGGGATGAACGTAGCGCAGTTACAAATGCCATCGAGGCACCACTTAAGTCACCATTGCCACTTTGGCTATCAAGTGATACGCGTCGACTCAGACGACTACCATATTACTTAACTACTTGGTCCTTACTGCGACGTGTTTTTTTCGACAATCTCCCTATTCATAACCAATTTTTGCGTTTCGGTTTATGGCAGCCGTCCAGACTATGACTCTTGCGCATCAGGAGAACAGGATGTACAACATAGTCCATCACACCGACGCCGCGAATTGCGTTATCGTTTCCGCATCTAATCTTCAACAACCCTCGTTGAAAACGGTAATACAGAACAAGAGACCGTTGGCACCGGCTCCGGAACGTAATAACGCAACTACCCTTGTGACAAATTCCGGTTGCAAACGGAAAATTCAGTTCATGCCCTATAACAGTAGCCCTCAACAGTCGGCTTCTGTTGCACGAAGGAATGCCAGGGAACGAAACAGAGTGAAGCAAGTCAATAACGGTTTCGCGACTTTACGTCAACATATTCCTATCAGTGTAGTGTCTGCATTGAGCCCACAAAATTCCCACGGGAATACGCGCGGCGCTCACAAAAAACTGAGCAAAGTCGAGACATTGCGTCTCGCAGTCGAATACATTCGAAGTTTGAAGGAAATGCTGGAGGAAAGTGAGAGCGACGTTATTAAAACGTCTCCGTCTTCGGCGAGTGTAGTTCATCATCCGTCGCCTGTGGTGGTGAACGAGAACGTTTTGCAAGAAAATAGACTCTTTCCGGGAAGTCCGGACTCCGGAAATCAACAGTTCAATCCGTACATGACACTTTTGCCCACGCCTCCGTCTTCGGTAGCGTCGGCTTCTCCAACGCCTTCACACACGTCAGACGGATCCTCGGGATCGAATTACATACAAACCACGATCTACAAGCATCCCACCTTTGACAATTTCGATACGAAAAGTCCTGAAGATGATGAACTTCTAGACGCGATATTTTATTGGCAAGAAAGCGAATAACAAACAACGTAAGTACCACAAAAAATAAATTACTAGGTGCAATGGTTAATTTTTTCCTTCCTTTCCTGATCGAAACAGTTTTTTTTTTTTGTGCGTTGTCTATTTTAAATTTCGTATCTAATCGCGACACGGGAGAAGATCGCCCTCTTTTCCTCTGGTAGGTAGGTACCTGCCCAATAATAATACTGGTCTTTTCTTTACTACCTGGCACAATAATTCAGACAGGAATCGTTTTACTTGAATGGATTTCCTTTAGCGAGAGATTTCTTTTAGTGCGTATTCGGTAGGGTCTATAGCATAGCGTTTTTGTGTCGAAGATTTAAAAGGACTGCCATAAAATGTGGGGTCTTAAGAAAGACTCTCCACGACTAAATTAAACAAAAACGAACTCATGGGCCTATGTGTGTGTGTGTGCGTGCGTACCTTTGCTCGAAAGGTCGTTTGCTCGGGGATCATTAATGTTAGGTGACATTTCGACAGAAAGAATGCGATCTAGATAAAAATGTGTATACAAAAGTTGTGGTTTTTGTTGCTCAAAGATTTCTTTTTTTCTTCGAAGTTGGTTCTATTATTTGTATAATAATGTAATAATTAAGAATGTCGTGGAATCGCGTAAATTCCATTCCCTACATGGTCGTTGTCAGACTAGTTCAATTTCTAATGAGTAGGTACTCCATCTAGTTTTGTCATTTCTCCATGTAGTTTTTGTTGTAATGCGTTTGCTAAAATAAAAAGCTATGTGAAAAAACAAGTTATTGCTGTGAATTAATTATTTTTCTTCGATCCGGTTTGAAACGGGTTTGTTCTTACTACTGCCCTATCCCAACGGTTATGGCAAATGACAAAAGAATAAAGGTAACATTGTTGTAAATGTTAGGTATATTGTTACGCGATAATGTTTTGTTTGGCCGGTGGATACGTACTAACAATAAAAAAGAGAAAAAAGCCACACGTGAAACATTCCTATGTCAAAAGTAAATTTAAGACCAGTTTTGCTTTCTTTCTTTCCTTCTCCCTCAGGAAGATAAAAATATTTCAGTTGTCACTTTGACGATGGCTCAGTGAATATTAACAATTGTTTTCAGGTAAAAACTTGACATCATCGATCATCGTCCGTAGAGATTTTATCCAGTGCCTTATTCATTCCATTCTATAGTGATATGTCGTCGACTTTTTGAGGTTGTTTGTTTTACAATCTTTATTACTGTTGTCTAGTCAATAATGTACATATGTTGTTATGTATTTTTTTACTTATTGTATATACCTATGTAGCTGATAGCAGAAAATTGTCTGAAGGAAGTTCAATAATAACGTGTAGTCGATAATCAAAAGCATGAATCAAAATTCTGTACGTAGTTTTTGAGGCAGTACTTATTTTAGTTGAAGACTGTTAAATATAAGAAAAAAATAATAAATGATTCGTGAATTGGATAAAAATTTCGTTAGATCTCGATTTAATTTTTAACGCTATATATATTATTACTATGCATACTTACTTATGTACAAAATGATAAATTGAACTTTCTTAAGCTGTGTTGTCTCATGGCTTTAGTCTATTCAAAATGTGAACGTACGTATAAAATGTCCCCTCGAGGAATATTATCTAAGACTGTTTTAAATTGAATAGAGTTACTTGTTGATAATGTTACATTTTAGGTGTTAGTGGCTGTATGCATGCTGAAATGTGTACTTAAATTTATGAAAATGTATGTAATGTTACTAGTTACCGAAGCCAGTGCCTTTTTTTCTAATCGTACTTTCCGAACGTTGTAAATAGTAATTTTATATATTCCTTTTACATTGTACTGACTAAAGGAGGTTTTTAAATAAACCATTTTTTTATAATGAACGTTGCATATTATTTTTCCTTAAACCTTCTTAATTACTGGATTCGAAAATTAAATAGGTACGTACTCCTATTATATTTTGTGTAATAAATTTTAGCACAATTTCTAGATATTATTACTATATAAAGTGAACTTTAACGTGAACTGTACTAAAAAGACAAAATTTCACCGAAAATAATGAGTCCATTTGTGTAAACATTTTCCACCACTAAATTATATAAGTTAATTGAATAAGATGGTGGCAGCAAAAAAAAATATTTAAATACCTATTTTAATCAAGGGGGGTTGGAGTTTCTAACCAAGGAAATGGATCACTAGGAACAAGGGATACGCTGATGAGAGTGCCCCCTACTGCTCAATATACAGAGACGTAGACATGAGTATACTTAATTGAATTCCCTAAGGGATAGAACAAACGTAGGTGCAAAGTAGGTCAAAATTATTTAATTCCTTCGGGCTTAATTGGGTATTCTGAGGTCTATATTTTTGAGCATTACATCGATAGAATAATTTAAAATAAAATAACGCACTGTATCTACCCTTTGTTCGTAATGGTTTGTTAATGCCTGATTCTTAGAAATGTAGCACCCCTTGTTTGACCGTTCGTGTTGTCTTTACCTACCATAACCTCACGTTCCTAACCTAACACTAATGTAATACAAGCTTCGAAACGAGAACTCGTTAGGCATAATTTATCTTCAGGGAACAAGAAAATTAGTTAAAAAGGAAATATTTAATTATGGTACAAAAAAGGAAAATAAACGGGAATCTGGTGTCTCGCTTTTAGACTAATTTTCATTCATCTACAACTAAGAAATATAATTATTTTAGGAGATTATTTTTTGGTTGGAACCCATTTTTGTGCCTATAAGGCATAGGCTATACTGAATTGATAATGTTATGGGCAGGTACACTGGCTATAAATAAAATAATCGCATGCAGCTAAATAGACTCTAAACACGCGTTCTTAAATCCACTGAACATGCCCTGACGACACGTTCACTGCCGACTTAGGCGCTTGCAAAGCACGCACCATTTGCCAAATAAGTAAATAAGCGGGCAGTTCGTACAAGCATAGTAAAATTACGATAGAACTCTGTTTGTTGGCTTATTTATTGTTACAGTAGTCGTGGTACAAGAAGATGACCATACAAAAATCCTTGCTAAACTCATAAAAATGATATTTTGTGATACTGGTTTTAAGAGAAATCGTAATTTCTCAATAACATTGATCAAAAGGACCCTGCTAGATCCTTAGAGAAAGTGACACTCCGTCAGATTGTTTAAAACATTGGATTCTAGTAGTTCTCGACATGTAGATCAAAAGTCTCAATGGGCGCTAAGTCCTGAAAACTCATCTTTTTGAGATTATGATCATAAGGTCTTCAGTCGTTAGATTGCTTGGACACACACCTCCACTCTTTCCTATCCTGAAGGAATCTTCGCATTTCCCTAAAACTAGAACGTCCCATATCCTTAACTATTTGCGAAGAGTAATCTAATCTAGGTCTACCTCTACCCCTCCTAACTTCCGTTTCTGCCTCTTGAATTTTCCAATTTCCCCACTTGCCTCATTGCCCTAACATTCCACGCCCCTACTCGTGAAGTATTGCACCTACCTTTATTGCACTTATAAATGACATGCCCCGAGGTAGTCCCCTCCAGGACGTCCAAAAGGAGGACTAGTTTACGTCCGGAGTGCTTTACCCCAGAGGACGCTTTCATTTAGTTTCGATGTGTTTTACTTGGGATATCATAATGTGATATCATAATGTGATATAAATCGCAGAATTGTACATTAGAGTTCCATACCGATCCTCCTGATCTCTGCCACCCTGAGTACTGAAAGAGCTTCTGCCCTCTTTCAGGGACTTGTATTTGTCTAGTTTCTCTTTAAGAACCCCCCATCATGGTTGAATCTATGGCTCGGCTCCCTAAATCATCAAAACTCGCAAGCCGATCTACCCACTCTAGTTTGTACAAGAGTTTCGTTAAAGTTCAAGTCCCGTCGGCTCAGCTTCTTGAGATGTGGTTCCTTTAAATTGCATTCTTTCGAAAGGACTTCCAAGGTACAATTATATCTATTATAAGTACTGAAAACGTTAAAGTATACATATATGCATATCTTGGTGGATTATACTATGTGTATTACATATTACGGATATGCCATGGTTTCGTTTTTCGTAAGGATCTAGTGGGGTCCTTTTAGACACAATATAAAATAATGGACAAATATTTCAAGAAGTACTTTTTGTTCGCCTCGAAACAAACTTCTACAAACGTTCTAGATAGATACTTGTTATAGTTTATCGTGATAGATACTAAGAGTTAAGAAAAATTTGTAATTACGTTTTTAATCGATGTTTGCGTATATTTAAGAATGGTCTTTTTATGAAATTTTATCTTTAATAAATGACATGGAATGATATTAATACGGTTGTGAACCAGCAGTAGCAATCAATTGGCACACAGCGTAGAAAAAGTCGGATCTGCTTACAATAATGCGTAAGAGACGAAGCGGGTTACTCGCTTGACGCATCGTTGGAGTCTCCATGTGGTACATTGGGTTTTACTGTTGTGTTGCGATTAATTTCCAATTTCCCGTGTTTATTCGATTCAACTATTCACTAAGTAACTATGAGCAGTAAATGTGATGCATTTATGATTGTTTTTGCCTTATAAATCAATATAAATCATCTACTTATTCAATATCTGCATCAGGTAGAGGCTATATGAAGTAAATGTATAATCAATTTTAGAATGTTTTCTCGTTTGATTTTTACAAAAACAATATTTACAAGGAATTCCATAACTTGTGATGGAGTGCAGTTCCTTTTTTGCTTATGCAGATGTCTGATCTTCTCGCAGTAAAAATTGACTGTAAATATATGAATTGTTTATTTCAAAATTCAAATTCCATGTAATCCATTTGAAGTAATAATACATTGTCGATGTTATATTAAACAATTATATTAAATGTAGTTGCCATTTTTTATACATGTCGCGCATCATAGCATAAAATTATTATGTTTTGCTTTAATGGTGGTGAAAATTTACTAATACTAGATTGGACATTATTTGAAATCAGGTAGTTTTAATCTAAATCTGTATTAGTATGTAGTCACTGTAATTTATGGGGTGGAGGGGGGAGTTGCACCTTTACGAACTCTTCTTCGGATATATTAAGGCTACTTAACTGAGTCTGTCTAAATTTGGACGAGGTATCCCTTAACGCTGGTGTACAGTAATTACATTTTTAAACTCGGCGACATTTTCATAATGTATGCAACCAACAACAGGATAGAGACATTTAGTCCCGCTGACTTTTTCCATCTGTTTATTTCCAAACAGAATACGTCAAAATGCTAACCATTAATTAATGGATTCTGGACGTTGAAGGTAGACCTAAACAACACTTCCGTACTTTATATTAACATTTTATTTTTTGTCAGTTTATTACTGAATGTTGTACGATTTCAAGGTAAAAACTTTTGGTGGGGTTGGGGGGGGGGATCGAAAGACGAATTTTTATATATTTATGTAGTCATTATTATATTCAAAGGTAAAACTAATGAAAAATACATAAAAATATTGAGAAAGATATATANTATAGGGGTTCAAAGTTAATAAATATGCCAATTTTTATACATTTCTAGGCATGTAAATATTTATATAGTCATTCTTAAACAATATTCAAAGGTAAAACTAATGGAAAAATACATAAAAATATTGAGAAAGTTATATAAAATATTATTTAAATATCTTTATCAATAGGGTAGGTTATGTTAGGTTAGGTTAGGTTATCGGGTTTTGTTTTTCGATCCCCCACCTCCACCCGCCTGAAAATATTTTTTTTATTGAATTTTATTTCAATTATGGTGTATGAAAATTGTCAAAATAATCAACTTTTTATGGTACAGTGGTGGGGGAGACCTCCTCTTTCGATCCCATTATCTAGACATTTACCAAACTTTTTTTAAGCAAACATCTTTTAAATTGCCTTTACAGCATCTCACGCATCTCTTACAAGTTTTCCACAATCTTTAACCGAAAAGTGAAATTTTCAAACGCGGTTGTCACTCAATCACCCTGTATTTTTGTTCACTGCTAGGTACTGGTACTCATGGGTACTACAGTTTTCAAACAGTACGCGATTTAAGCGATTTCAAAGCCCAAACAAATTCGTTTTGCTGTATAGAAGTATCACGAACCATGTGTGCCTGGTGGCAAAGAGGTGCCTAGCAAATAATAACAACACGACTACTACAACTAGTACTAATACTACTGCTACGAATGCTACCTACTAATACGCATATTGAGAACAGTAACATACAAACAGTGTGTGTACTAAACGCCCATTAGCCGGTAAAAGTATGCAGAAAAATTGGCAAGTCTCGCGGTAGTCGTGGAGTATGTACAAAACAAACGGTTGCCGGTAGACGAGGAGCGAGTCAATCACATTATTAGCATATCGACATGTGGCGCTTACCTTTAGAGGGGCAGGTGCATCTACTTCAAGCACGTGCCGTCTCCGTCTTTCAAACACCTTGACTAATGCAACTGTGTGTGATCGTACGGTCGTGTGAAGGTGTATTGTTCGATATGTATGATGAAAATTAAAATGTGCCGTTTTGCTTTGTTGATTTACATTTACTGTTTTTTGTAGGTATGAAAGCCTTTTTAGGCAATTAAATAAAACAATCGAATGCGCATGAATTGTTTCTTTTTTCGGTGGAAAACTGGAAAGGAGGGGATTAAAATATTGTGGAAATTGAACTTGAAGGGTGGGATAAGGGTTAATTTTTTTTTTATTTTTGCTGACCAAAGACAAGGGGGATATAAAAATGTTAAAAATTAATGAAGTACCGAAAAATAGTACTGATAGGGATCTCATATCAAGGAAACTATGCATTTACGTAATAATCAGTTACTTTAAAATTCTTCTGAAAATTGAATTTAAATCATTTTACTAATACAGTTGTGATGCACCTATCTTATAGAGGTACATTTACGATGAGAGATACAAAATATGTGTCAGAATTGAAACCTAAAAAAGTATTTTTAATTTTACTTCAATTTGAAAAAAATGTTTCAATTAAAATTGCCCCCCATTTGAGGCTTACGTAGAAAATCTACCACTGTCTTCGTTTAGTTTCATTCCAAATCTTTATTATATTGATGTGCTTTAACCCTTGAGTAGGTACATAATATATGTACATTTTAAAAAAATTGCAAATCGTTTATTTTTAGAAAAATCCTATAAAAGCTCCATGACCGTAAAATGTGGTTTTGTCTGAGATGGCTGATGATTTTGATTACATTTTATGATGCGAGTATTATACGGTCTGTTGGATGTTCTGTAGCTGTAGCTTTGAGAAATTGCTTTGGTCAAATAATTGACTACAATATTCGTAAATACATAAAGCCAAATCTATAAAATCATTCAGTTTAATTCTTATTAAGACATCTTTTCGCAGACAATACTTAACTGTATTGGATATAGAAATGTCTTCAATATAAAAATATATCATCGTCCTAATGTAAGGGACATAGACGAGCGAAATAGTGAAATTGATAGTCCTGTTCAATGAAGGAAATAATTTGAAAGCAAAATCTGCAGTTAATGTTAATTTATTGGGGATTCCTTGAAGGTTTTCATCTTGATAGGTAGTTACAATTTTTAAATAAATAAAAGTAAAATAAAAATAGGAGACGAAAAATTAGAAGATGTGGTCGATTTTAGGTATCTAGGAAGTCAGATAAGTCAGGACGGAAGGAGTAGTAGGGATATAAAGCAGAGTCGAGTCGCCTTCAATAAAAAGAAGTCACCTCTATGTTCGCGAACGGTTAATTTAGAAATTCGAAGAAGGTTGTTAAAGGTCTGTGTGGAGCGCGGCGCTATACGGGTGCGAAACATAGACAGTGGGTGCGGCGGAAAAGAAAAGGTTAGAAGCGTTGGAAATGTGGTGTTACAGGCGAATGATGAGGATACCGTGGATAGAGATGGTTAGAAATGAAGAGGTATTAGAAAGAATAGGAGAACAGAATAGTTAAAGAGTTGTGAGATGTTATAGTTTATATCTTTATCAATAGGGTAGGTTAGGTTAGGTTATCGGGTTTTGTTCAAGTGACCACC
>NW_020439067.1:22517-52273 GCF_000699045.2 Agrilus planipennis | reverse complement strand
GCATATCTTGAACTTCCGACACTATGGAAAAAAGCATAATAAACTATCTTTAAGATTTCAGTAAAAATGAATTTAGATAATTTAAAAAAGGACAAAAATAAGATATTTTAATTGTTAACCTTAAGTTTTTAAACTAAATTTCAACGTACTGCTTTTTAGAAATGTGATATTACGGAAAAGGTGAGAAGCTATCGAAATGTGGTGTTACAGGCGGATGATGAGAATACCGTAAATAGAGAAGGTTAGAAATGAAGAGGTATTAGAAAGAGTAGCAGAACAGAATAGTTAAAGAGTTGTGAGATGTTATAGTTTTAGGGAAATGCAACGTTTATTTCAGGATAGGAAAGAATAGAGGTGCGTGTCCAACCAGTCTTAGGACTGACGACTATGACGATGATGACCTTGCTATAGTAAAAATGTATACTGAGTTTTTAAAGATTTCATCTATTTACTTTTATTTTCTATTCATTCACCATATTGTAAGTGGAGGGGTGATGCAGTATGATGATGATAGCCGAATAGTTTTGCTGAAATTTATAGTTCTAAATGTGTGTAATTACAAATATTAATTTAAGTGATGACAGATCTCATAAATATAGGGGGAAATTGTAGACATATTGTAGACTTAAACGCTTTCTTTCGACCAAAGCTCGAAATGTAACTTTTGTATTAATTTGGACGCTTATAAATTAGGGTTTGCAAGATGTGCTTTAACAAATATGACTGTGGATGCGAACTTTAGTGGGATTAAGCTTGCGGATGAGGATATTTAGTTAGTGGAGGTATTATTTTCATTTGCTTTAAAAATTCAGATCATTTTTAAGTAATAAATAAACGATGGCTTTCTAACTACTTTATTAATTTTAAAAAATAAACAAAAACAAAAGTTGCTTAATTTACATTTCAGAATATCTACTGTACTTTTATTGAGAATTCAGATTTATGCAAACAAATAACAAATAATTTCGGAAAAATAACACCCCACAAAACATTTTGCGTTTCATTTTTCTTTACTTTTAACGTAATCCATTCCTTACTTGACGCAATCTAATATACTTACGTTTAGTGAAGAAATGTTTGGAATAGTTTTTGTCTTTTCCTTTGTGAAATATTGAATGTTGGTACAACTATAGAACGAGGACTCCAAAACTTTTTTAATAAGTATATAGGTAAAGGATTAGGGGTCGAGAAAACCTCTGTCCGCTTCTAAATCTCTTTTACGTTCATACGTGGGTTAAAGTCAAGTGTTGCTCTCAGGAAGTCGACCTTGTCTGTCACGCATCAGCTAACATAATTTTTCGGCTTGTTTTTGCCCGTCTGACAGTACCGCAACATAAATCGATTTTTGTTTATCTGATGATGTGCGGTACCCGAATCTTGGCTTCTTAATGAACCGCATGGGAACATTTACCTAATATATTTCCTAGGTGTCCCCTTAATTACTGTTTGCCGCCTGTGAAATTTCACCGTTCGGACCGATGAGTTATGCCCGTCGAAATATCATCAACGATAAAGGAACGGGATCGTTCGTACGGTTAAATAACTGATTATAGTGATAACAACGCAAGAATGTGTATTAATGACTAACAGATGTAAAAGACTGTTAACTTTTTTTGGCAAAGTTGGATTAGGAACTGTAATAAATATATTATTGACGTTATTAATACTAATGGCATAAAATGCAGATAGATTAGAGCTTGTATACTCTTATCAAAAGACTGATAATCTGTACTATAGATGAGAGACCTATACAAGTTAGTTTAATAATAAATAAAAAAGTATTCAATTTTTTAGGACAGTCTGGTAGCATTTCGAAAATTTCAACTAACTTACTTGATAGACGCGAAATGAGGTAGTGCGGAGATTTTTAATACTAAAAATTTTAATTCTTAATCAGTCGATCGCTTTCATTTTTAGATTAGTTAGAGACCATTGTAAACATATTACTGACTCTACTTCTAATCGAAACTTTTTAAATTATATATATAGATGGGTTTACGTTTTAATTACTTGTAGGTAAATAATACTGTTTGAAACGTTATCATCGATCAATAAATAATTGTTGTACTCCTACTTATCTAAGTGGTAGACATGCATACGGATTGTTTAATTAATAAATCGATAGCAGATTTAATTGAAAATTATTATCCGTCCAATTATTTATCATAACACGGTAATCCATTACTTAGATGAACTGATAAAGCCATGTAAGTATTTCCTTTACACTAGGTAATGCAAATAAACAACCTGAACATTTTTTTGGCATCGTTGGTATTGTTCCTATACATCTACTGAAGTCAATCTGAACACAATTAGGGATATTATAACAGGCAATTAAGGAAATAGCACTGTTTTTGTATATAGTATTAATTTAGTATATTAGTCTTTTAATTTTCTTGCGACTTTGGTTTGATTATGGTGTAAATTGTCTAAGTTCTTTGATTTGTGCACACGCTTAAGAATCCACTGTCGAGTTAGGAACTGTAACCTATAACATTGAATTTGTTCATACATATCATTAAAACACACTTTTAGTGTTCTTGTTGACATTGAAATTTAATAATATAAGTATTTTATATCCGGCATTTCTAGATTGGTAACAATATTGGCAATATTTTTTTAGTGAGGTACGCAGCCTTATTAGAAAAGGCAAAATATTTTAGATTAACTGCGATATACAAATAGTTAGATATGGATAAAGTTATTAGTTGGTAAATGTACTTAATACGATTATCGACGAGCTGAAGTTCTGCGACATGGAAAGCTCTCTTTCATACGCTTCATGGGTTGGCACTATTACATTGAAGGAAAGAGGTAGAAGCAGTATACTTGTGTGTACGTGTAAAGGTAGTAGTAGAAGACGAAGAAGTTGAAGATACGTACTCTATTTCAGAAGCGCAGGTTAATTGATGACGGGATGTTGAACGGTCTCATTCTGGCGCCTATCAGTCCCCACCAGTCTGGGACGAAAAACTCGTTTGTTGCGATGATTATATCCTTACCGACGCAAATGTAAATACGCAAGTCTAGCCTAACTGAAAAAAAACCTAACCAACTTCAACGTAAGATTAACTGCAACATTGTCACATAAATTTGATCTTTTATGAAAATTAATTATGTCTACAATTACGTACGTATTTGTGATATTAGTAAATCTTTCACGGCCCCTGAATATGATATAAATGTTAATAACAGTAGTGAAAGTTCAAAAAGTTAAAACAATACCTATTAAACTTCATGTGCATCACGTAATAAACACTCATTTTTAGAATGGCCCTTGTTGATCCAATGGTTTCTTTATTCTATATGAAAATTTGTTTTTACAACATGAAGTAGGTATCAGGATTTAAGAAAAAAAATATTCAGAAACGATAGTTTTGTTAAATTTTATGCCTAGTAACTGATCTGGTATTATAATAATACATATGTGAAATAACTGTAGCCCTTTAGAAGAATGCAGTGTAAAAAATATAGTATCTGCTTATAATAATGCATAAGAGACCGAGCGGGTTACTCGCTTGACGCACCGTTGGAGTCTCCGTGCAGTATATTGAGTTTAAGTGTTTCATTTAGATTGATATCCAATTTCCCGTGTTTATTTAACTCAGATGCTTAGTAAGTAACTATGAGCAGTAAATACGATCCATGTTTAATATGTTTTCCCAAAAAGTATACTATAAATCAATAGGTAGAAATAAACTTACTTATTTCATACTTGTATATATGGAGTAAATGTACAGTTACTTTCAAAATATTTTCTCATTTCGCTTTTAGAAAATATAATCTACATGGTATTCCAAGTAATAACATCATCATCATAGGTCGTAAGTCGTATGATGGGTTGGACTCCACTTTTTCATATCCTTATCCTATCCTTTTCTACCAAAAAAGGAAAATAGACCCGACGTTTCGTCTTTAGCTATAAGATTTCATCACCTTGATAATGCTTTGTAACTAAAGAGGAAACGTCGGTGGTCGTTTTTACTATAAAAAGTAGTCTATTACCCTACTCTGGCTTTAATTTTGCACTACAGTTGGATAAAATAGTTTTAGTTTAAATTTTATTACACAAAAACTTTAAAAAAGGCATTCTTTCAATTGACAATATAATTAATTAATTTGTTTTTCCCACAGCAAGCGTCTAGGTTATAAATATATATATTAAATACTTCGTTTTATGAATTTAGACACAAAGCTGTGTTATATTACTTATAATGTCGTAAAATTCCTTTTTATTTTATAACAATCTGAGATGTAATCTTGCTAAAAGATTTACTGAATCATAAAGAAAATTCCATACACGACTTCCAATTTAAAGTTCTAATCTTTTTGTACATCTTTCGCCACAAAAGTGAACAATTTGACTGATTAATTGAATAGCAAAACATTTTTCTGACAATTTATAGCTTCTGAGATATTTAAGAATGTCGGGCTCGACACTATAATATTTTTAAAAAAGTTAATTTCGAGGCGAAAATTCGACTGAATTTGAAACGAATCCATTGCCTTGTATAAAAAAATTGTACAAATTTGTTATAATTCCTTTAGAAAATGGCCAAAAATTTTATTTCAGCTGAGTAACGTATGATCGTCTGAGGCAATGGCAGATTGCGAGAATTAAATAGAAATCGAGTTTTTTGACACAGGCATTTTTGTATACTCGTTATAAAGATATATTACGAAATCGTATTTGTAAAAATTGTTCCTGTGCCCATACGGTCCTGCCGCCACTGATCTGATGTATTTAGATGTGTCATTTTCTTTTAAATTTATTTTTTCGAACAAGCAAGACGACTTGGTAAATAAATATTCGGTTGCTGATTTCCCGGCGATAAAGTCGCCAAGTTATCTTTCCGTGTCTTCACTTCGTTGGACTTGGGTTTGTTTTTTATTTTCTTTTAGTGTCTTCGGACTAGCCGAGAGCAAAATTTATGCACTAATCGTAACCTAAAAGACGTAATAAATCTCGCCGACGACAGTCCGTTGAAAGGGTGTAACGTCGGGATTTATATTTTTTTGATTACCTCCGCTACACAACACTTAGCAAATAGGTATTCATAAACGATGTGGGAGCTATCCAGAGACATAAAATGAATGTATCCGCTCTTATAAATCTAGGACGGGTATCAGCGGCTCTCGAATTCTACTACCAGCCTGTTGTTCGTACATTTTAACATAGGGTCGTTTTACATCAGTTGTTTACTAGACGTTAAAGTAGCTTATCTGATATTCTCTTTTTTCATCTAGGATAACCAAGTGTCCCATCTCAAGACACCTCTGTATTACTGTTTAATATGGGCAGCAATTTATATGTCCTAACAGGGTGAATAATTTGAGAAGGGTTGCCATCAAAAATGCTAGCAAGACAAACAGATTTCATAGATCTCAGGAATTGAATCGAAGTCTTGGTTTTACTTATTACAGATTACAGAAAATAACAGTTCAAATTGGAATAAATCCTAAATTAATATTTACATTTTATACAGGGTGTTTCTAAAATACGTAGCAAGCTTGCAGGCCATGATAGGGACTATAAAACAAGAAAATTAAGTAAATGTTTGGTGGGCCTAACGTATTTGAAAATACAGACGAGGGCCAATCCGGTCCTGGAGAGATCACTCAAGGAAACACCGCATTCAATCATCTGCTACTTAGTAGCATTCGTGTTGTATTTATTTTGCATTCTTGTACTCATATACTGCTTGTTATTTACTAGAATAGATTAAGTATTATTGACGATATTTATGTTTACAATCAGCCTAAAGCAGTTCTTTGTTTTTTTATCGCTATAGACTAGAATTGAATGTACGAAGACAGTCGAAGTCATTAGAAGTAGGTCAATGTGGTAGTGTCATAGGTTAGTATAGAATAGTATTTTTGCATTGATCTATACATATGAGTTCTAGACGAACATTTTCCTAGACGCTGAATTAGACGTACGGGTACGGGTCGTGTACTTTGGCAGGCGCAAAATCCTGATCTAAATTTATTTTACTTCTTTGTATTGGGTTGTGTGACATAGCGCGTGTATCGAACGCAAATGCGAAACGCTAATGATTTGTACTACTGTGTATGATCGCTGCAAATGAAATACGAAAAAAAGTTTCTAGCTACGTGATTACTATGATAATAGGACAGGTAATTGTAAATTTAAATTTTAAGATAGAACAACCTAAACTATGAAACTCCTGTTCTCAAATTGTGCTGATACGAACCATTACGGTTCTTTATATGTCCAGCGTGTTTTAATTACCGGATACCTGCAGAGTGGCCGGTCCTGCCGCATTTATGAGTTCAACTACATTGCTCTTAATATGGAATTAGTTACGCGAGGACATAAATCTACTAGACGCTTACACAGGGAAATTTCCGATTATCTGTACAAGTCTATACGTACTGATGTCTTCATTCGAAATTATACCGAACCATGAAAATATCAAAACAGATAGGCAGCAATTTATAAATCCTTACGGTCGCGTAATAGTTAATTTATGTTAGCGCACTAAACGGGAAAGAACACGGCTCGATACCATCTACTGAAGTTACTCACGACTTTCGAACATTATTTTCGTTGATTAAAATACGAGAATTTATGAATAATGTACCCTTTTAAATAGTACATCTGTTTTCTAAGGAAACGTGTTGAGCATTTTTTTTTGTATCTCCTTCTTTCTTCTTTAAATTTTATGATTAACTGTAGTTGAAAATTATGTACTTGTGTTTGTCACAGGACTATTACCAGGACGCATATCTTGAACTTCCGACAGACGTTTTGTGTTGCATTCTCTGAATAGTCGTTTTCATTGGAAATTTGTTACAATCACTCACCAATTTCAATTTGCTCCGTCAGTTTATATTTTACTGCGGCATTTATTCAGTTTGATGGATTCGGTATTCCGTTTGTCTAGTAGTAAAATTCTTCAGTGATATTATAAATTAACACATATATATATATTGTAAACTGGAAACACCAGCACCTACTTGGTATAAAAATTTTCAGGAGTTATGACGTAATACCTGTTTTTGCTATTAAAATTCAGGGGTTAAAATGTGCTATGGTAATTTTATAAGACACATTGGGCAACGTGGGTGGTGATACGTTTCCGTTTTTAAATGCTAGCATTGGGCCACCTTTAACTCATATTTCGGTGACTTTTTACCAGTTGTCAGTATAATTTGTATGCTTTACCTTGCAAAACGTTTCCTCTGAACACGAGTAGATATTATATGCTTTTAAGAACGCCGAAAGATGGGGTAAGTTTTGGGGAAGGTTACACGCGTAACATAGTGACGACTATTTAGATCTCAAGGACCGTATCGGGTTGGTGTAAATTGTCACCGAAATGCTATTCATATAATGATCTCCTAAAGGTATGCAAATCCTTCTAAAGGACTTTTATTGCTATGCGTAAACTCCATCCGTCTACTGCTTAAACAATGTATTTACATTTGAGTCTATTATCAATATTTATATTTATGATTTCTGTTTATAATACTTCTACCACTACACTACAGATTTTGTAATACAATATTATTTATTTATTCATGAATACCTATTTTGTCCTCTTCAAAATAATCCGCACCAAATTATACACTTGTATCAACGTTTTTTTCAATTCCCGAAGCACTTCAAAAATTTATTTTTTGTGATCTTGTTCAGCTCTTCCTTCGATGCCGTCTTTATCTATTCAATCTTCGCTCTTTCACGGGCCTCTTCAGTTTCGGGAACAAGAAAAAGTCACAGGGGGTTAGATCTGGGGAATAGGGCGGCTGCGCCATTATTACTGTGTTGTTTTTGGCCAAAAATTCACGTACAAGCAACGATGTGTGAGTAGGGGCGTTATCATGGTGCAAGTCAGATTTTTGTTCTTCCACAAATCCGGGCGTTTCTGGCGGATTGCTTCGCGCAAATTGTGCATAACTTGTAAGTAATGTTCCTTATTGACCGTTCCACCCTGTGGCGAGAACTCACGATGCACCATGCCCCTGCAATCGAAGAAAACTGTAAGAGAAATCTTCACATTCGACCTAACTTGAGACGCTTTTCCCGGCTCGTGCGGCTGCTTCCATTCGTATGATTGAGCTTTGGTCTCCACGTCGTAAGTATAAACCCATGATTGGTCACCAGTTATGACTCTCTGGAGCGAATTTGGATCGTCGCGGACAGAGTCCAAAAGCTCCTAAGTAATGTTAATGCAATGCTGTTTTTGGTCAAAATTGAACAACTTTGGTAAAAATTTCGCGGCGACCCGTCTCATGCCCAAATCATTGGTAAAAATCGAATAGCTGGAGCTAATCGATATGTTTAGGTCCTTAGCAACTTCTCTAACGAGATTCGACGATTGGCTCATACTGTTTTCTTCACTTCATCAATGTTTGTGGATAAGTGCGAAACATGAGTACCAACATAATGCCACAAAAAATCGAAAATCTAATAGAGGTAACCTGCCAAAATTCAAAATTCGATATATTTGTAATTAATTTTGTATACTTCTGATTTATTGAGTTTATTCTGTTTTGTATTGTTAGTTAGTTATACAAAAATGCGTCTATTTTAGTTCATTCACTATGTCGACTTGTAAAAAGCGGCATCAAAAGATTTAATTCTTCGGCATCCTGTAATGTTACGCTTTTAAATATTTTGATGGTGAGACAGAAGAATTTTCCAAATAAAACGCGTCGTGTAAAGAGCAAATTGCACGAGGTTTTAACGCGTTCATTCGGACCGTCCAAACGGATTCCACATTTAATTACGAATGGGTTGATAACTGGAGTCGTAAATATTTTAGCGTTTTTCAAAAGTTTAATTAATGACACCGAGAAGGATGGGAGATGACCTCGTTTATTTTTTTTAAAGGTGCCTTTTAGCGCATATTTGTCTGGAACACAAGTGCTACACTTAATGTACGTGTGTGTGTATGTATGTATGTGTACAGATGGACGTTCGTAAGCGAAAGTAACGGATACTTTGATTTACTTATATTTATGGCTCTGGTAATTTGACTTAACAGCTAACAAGTAAAGTTTTACGTATGGGACGGATAGTTTCGCGAAAGGATCGATGACGGTCCCTAACAAGATACCTATTACGATGGGACGTAAATCAACTAACTATTAACCAACAAAATCGGGGATTGAAAAGAAAAAACGATAAAGACGGTGATCATTTCTGATGTACTTTTTGCGATGCTGAGTTCAAGTCTGCTCCCAGACTATTAAAATTTTGAGATATTCTGACCTCAAAACTTAAAAATTGCAGTTGTTGGCATTCTGAGAGTATTACTTAGCGAAGTAATACTCGTATGTCGAAATAACCAAGAGAGTCGTGATTTCTGAGGCCTCCTTTGTTGCTGAATTGAAGAATGATCTCAGAATCATCTGCGAATATTACTTTGTGATTTGCTAGAGTTTGAAGATAAAATATCGACATTTTAATACAGTAGGGATATTTTTATAATCAAAACTTAAAAATGCAATTATTGGGATTTTGAAACTCTTGTTACTTCGAGAAATAATACTCATGGATAAAGATAACCTAGGGAGTAGTCATTTTCGAGGTATTGTTTGTCGTTGAATTCGAGTCTGGCTTCAGAATTTCCACAGGAAATTGCAATGAAAGGATATTTCGTCATTTCAATGAAGTACTAGGGCCATTCTGTGGTCAGATTCGAGTTTGCCATTGAAAAATATATAGAGATGACGATGTTTTTTCTTTTAATATGCTGTAGTAATGCCGTTGCGACTTGAAAACGAAAACTAGAAAAATCCTATTTGATGTGCTTCTGAAACTTTGATTTCTTCTAGCACTATGTTGAGTATATCCTAATATTATTATCAAATGAACCAAACCAGTTTGAAGTGAAGATATTCCAAAATGTTTATATGTTAAGACACTACAAGAGACGCTTCAGGAGGCGACTACCCTCGTGGTTATTTTGTGTTTTAATTTTTGGTACCCGAGGTTAAAATATCTCAAAATCCTGGGTCAATTTTGTTATATCACATATACCTAGTTATACTGCCGCTATAATTAATGTCAACAATTTTTGCTTTAATTAATTCTTGTTGAGAAATATCGCATTTTGCATGATATCTCACACCCTGTATAGCATTCAACTGTTGACAATTGCATATATCTATAATCCTTAATGCTTTAATTTTTTATTTATCTGCACGGATTCCCATTAAAAAAAAAGGTTCTTATCGGTACCAATTAATCTGGTAATATATTTATTTTAAATATGATTTTATCGAATGATCATTATTAGCGTCAATAACTCACTGGGCAAATAAAACAATTTGGAGTTTCATTGGCGACGTATGGGAACATTAATCGAACAAAAATGAATATTTAATTAACTAACAGTTAGTCGAGACCGATAGTATCTGGCCGATTCGGGGTCCTACTGGGCTATACTGGCTCCTAGAGGTAGATAATTGTCGAATCAATTTAAAATTCTAACCATTAAAGGCAACATAAACACCGTCGGTTCCGATTAATATTGAATATTGTTTTTTATTTGTTTATTTGGTCTCTTGTTAACAATTAATTCGTTTTACACCACATTGCTTTTAATATTATCCAATTATTTATCTGTAATAGTGTAAAAAGAGGAAAAGAAGATTCGTTAGATTATGAACCTTGCTCTTATTTTGGTTTTAACTTCAGTTTATGCAACAGTTGGGCCTTCAACTGATGTCATGCTCTACGCGCAATTCCGTACTGAACCGTTTCAAGAAGTTAGGGTGGATTGTTGATTTTCACAGTAAATTGGATGTACACAGAACATATTGAAACAGTTTCATGCGTTAAAATGTTGTACAATTTTATTAATAACGAAACGACGCTCTCGATCTAGGATGTTACAATTTTAATGGCTGAACTAAAATGTAATCTAATTGTTGCTCTGTTCACATATTTTACTGGCGCAATCAAAACTATCATCAAAGCAATAAATTTAACTTTAGATTTGTTAGTCTTTATATGTTGAAGATAATAAATAACGAAATGTAGGTACTTTTTGTATTGAGACTGTCTACTGCATGAATCTAAAACGCGATAATTTGTTATCAATCTAAATACATAATTTTACAACCGATTTATCAGATCCATGTCTTGAATACATATTAAGTTTATCCTTGTATACTACGTGTACAATATACTTGTGTAAATAGATATATGACGGCTATGACGATGACATGTGACAGTGTCTACTCAGCAGCAGTGGAAGCTTCTTATAAAATTCAAATTTTCTAACCCGTCTGACGAGTAATCATCATTGCGAAGTTCCGATATGGACATGTACGCAATCTTGTGTGAAACTGTCAATTAATAAATAGATAACAGGATATGATTTTTGCAAGGGAAAAGCTATCTTGTATTTACCTTACAGAGAACTAAAACCTAAGAATAAAGAAGAAATAAAAACAGAAAAGTCAAACTGTATGTGAACTGAATGTTTCAATGCTTATTGTAAACCAAAAACTACAAAGGTAATCGTAGAGAATCCCGGTTTGTAACGCAATGTGAATCGTTCAAACAATGAAATTCTAGTATTGAAAATACTAACTGGGATCATGAAAAATAAGATCGTTGATTAACACATCTGATGGTCGATGGGGGTTGACGGTTCGGATAATGCCTAGTTGCCTCCCATATAGCTGTTTTTAATTAGGGTTAAAATTTTCGATATGTCGAATTCCCTCCTAATTATACATCAATTGCCTCCCAACGGCGGCGGACCTTGAGTGCTAATTGCCACTATAAAGTCGTAAAGAGTTGTTTAAATAATACAGCCTCACATCACATATTAATCTTAATATTATTCATATATTATAGACACCACAATAACAATAATAACTTTATCAGACTGCCCTTCTATTGGTCAAATACAAGACAAACTAGAACTAATAAAGTTTTTCTGGATGATTGCACCAAAAAGCTAGACGCACACGAATTTCCAAACTTGTTAAGGTAGTGAGAAACCATTTTTTTTCTGAAATTATTTTATCTTTAATTTACTGAAGTACTGAAGTGCACCATAAATATATATTTATTTTCGATAAATAAAATCGGTAAGTAGTCGTTAACTTAATTATTTATCGGAGTTGATATGAACGGGAGGGAACTCGGCTAGTACCCGGGAGGGAATTCGACATCTATATTTTAACCAAAACTACCTGCGGGAGGGAATTCGGCATCACCGGACGGTTCCTAGGTCTTTTATTAAGCCAGAAATGTAAATAAACACACGGAGGAAAAATATTCGATAATTGAAAAATGTCGATGTGTTGCATTTAAGGAAGAAAATGAAATAATTTGCAAACAAATATCTTATTGACATTTTGTGAGTCGTCAAAATCCTTAAATGTCGAGGACTAGTGTGCAGCTCTTGCTTCGCTCTAGAAGCAATTAAAAATACTTTAGAAATAAATGACGAACGAGAGCGATGCCATTGGAAAAGAACACGTAAAAAGAAAAATAGCGCTGTAAAAAGAAGAAATGGTAAATTGAATGGTCATTAATAATTCGTTGACAGCGTTTATGCAAGAGGCGTACGTATGTATCTGCATTGAAGCAAATGTAGTTAATTAAGTGGTAGTGCCATGTAGGCGTTATAGCATGTATACAAGAAAACGCCTTAATATGAATGCAAATTTTCCGCGTCCGTATAACGAATGGATAAGAATTTCAATTTGTTGACGATATTCATGTCTTATTCGTTTGCGAACGTCAACGAGGACGACTGTTTCATGCATCCACCGATCGGTGTTTATTGGCCCGATCAAACGCATGCGAAACCTCGCAGTTTAAGTGCCCGATTCACTTACTTATCGTTAAACTGTTCCAGAATCAACCCACATGATTGCTTATTCGGGAACACCGCGAAGCATCATACGATGTAATGATGTTAATACAAAAATCGGGTCAGACATCTTGGCCCATCAGAAAATTTTTACGGAAAGATCTTGAAGATAATGCAAATGAAGCAAGATATAATTATTACATATATAAAAGTATCAACCGTATGTTTCTGTTTCTGTTTATCAAATTATCTAAGTGCTGCCATTTTCGTACCCTAATGTTAGCAAACTTCAATCTTCTAAGGTTATATTTTAATTTAAAGTACCCAATTTCTTCGAATTCTGAGATCCTAATAAACTTCTTTTATTAGTAAAGCTATAAATCCATTGTAATGTCTTTGTTTTGGTATTTCCTCTTTAATCTAAAAGTTCTCGTTCCGTATTTCGTACTCTTTATAAGGTATACAGCCTAGAGGAAATAAATTCAGTGCCTAATAATGAAAAAATTCTGGCGGTTGTTTGTAAAGGATGAAAGAATGCGCGCTACCGTTTGATGGATCTCTTGAACTAGAAACTGACGATGCGACGTTTCAATCACTCTCATTATAGCACCTGATAGTAGAGATCGACCCTCGGATGCTTTTGTTTCACGGAAACATTACTCTTCTATTTCGATGTTTCGAAGCCTCTCGGAGTCTCTCACCCATCTTGTTTCAGACGAAGAATTTCATAATTTGCTTCTGTTTTCAATGCGTGAGAAAATTATTGATGTAGTTTGTATTGTATGGACAAGAGTGAATTATAAGACGGTTTTTGAACTAACGTAGTGGGCAACTATCCTTTTTATAATATAATAAACTTTTTTTAGCATTTTAACGATTATATTATTTATATCACTCTTTAGTGTTTAGTGGCTACATCTTCTTGATCATTTATTTACACTTTTATGAAAGGTTACTGATAAATATTTCCAATCTGCATTTGACAACGTTATTTAAAGGCGTTGCAATATCGATCACTGCTTGCGGCATTCATTCAGGAAAGAAGTAATGTTTTGCAGCTTGTTATGCAAAATAGTTTATGTGACAGATCTAGCAGTAAATCAAGATTTTAAGTATTATGTTCTATTAAAAGCATCTGACAGAGAGATGGTTGAATGAATACCAAACGTTGTTTGGGATTTTACAAAACAATCGAAAAAATGAGACGAACAACAACAAATTTCCAGTCGATAAGTGAGTGCAGTTAGTACTTATGAAAAATAATATACAGTTTGTGATTCCAAAGCGTCTCTTGGTTTGTACTGCCAATAACAAAGGTGGTACAGAAACGCGTACGTGTGCATTTACGTTTCGGCGTCGTCGGCACACACTGTTGATTCGATTTTTCTTTTCTTTCCTTGCCGACCGTAAAAAAAGGCGCGGTGCAACAATTGTTTTTAGCACCGATTGAATACCCAATAACATATCTCATTACGGTCAACTGGTCGTTTATTTTTATGGTAGCTCGCGTATACCTACGAGTACACTTGTACAACTTTGGTAACAGCCGCCCTTGTTTTACTCTACGCACTTGAACTTCTATAGTCGGTACCATATCAGTTGGCGAAACGTTAAAATATCTTTTCCAATGCCGGATAACGCTGGAGCCATGACGTATGAATTATAATCATCATAAGGTAGTCAGTCCTAAAACTGGTTGGACACGCACCTCCACTCCTCCCTATCTTGAGCTAATCTTCGCATTTCCCTCTAACTAGAACATCCCACATACTTGACTCCTATGTATGTACGTTTCGTATTTAATGTAATGCATAACCTCTTTAAGATACATAGATATAATAAATTTATATCATCGTATAGGTACCGTATAGGTTTTAGAACATATTTCTACACATGTTTTATCTTGAATATGGGATTAATTATTAGTTAAAGGCAAATTTGAATACAAATCAATGAAAAGACATAGGAATTGTTATTGTCAATGTAAATTGTAATTTTAAAGGCGGATTAAAATTGATTAGTGAAGAAAATTAGAAAATTGAAAATATATTGTTATTTGTAACAAAGTTGTACAGGATTAAATACAAAAGGTACATGATATTTTTAAAGTTATTCTTTTTAAAGCTATTTGAGAGAATTATTTTTAAACTGATACCAAAAGCGCCTTAAAGAATACGACTCGAAGTGTATCGGTCATATTTTCGTAATAATTTCGTATTGAAAGTGCTATACGTGCGTACGTATCAACATCAATCTGGTAGCACGTGATATTTGCGATGGCGCGCAAATTTAAAAAGCTGTCGACTATATAGAGTGGTAGTAAATACGACGCCGTCTACTGTTCGGGCTCCTCGACACAGTATGTAATTACGATTTACCCACACGTGCTGCACCAGACAAAATTGCGTATTTTGCTTTGGCGTACGCTGGATTTAATAGACTTGCTCACTTGTAACTTGTTTTAAACTCGATCCAAGCCAACTACCACGTGAACGTGAAACTTTTGAACCAGCTACGTTTCGAAAAATACGGCAATTGTGTACTAGCAGGTAAGTAGAACTTGGAAACTGTACCAGAAGCAAGTGTAACACTCCTGAAAGGCTATTCAGTCTTTAGGATAATACTTTCTTTATTATCCGAATCCCAGAGTAACATAAAATAGAAAAATTGTACCCCCTTCTAGGGGATAATACCCAGGGAAGGAGCAACAATGTGCGGTGAAGTGATAAGCGATAATATGAGTGGGGAATCCCCACGAGATATCGAGTACATAACTTAAGAGAAATTGTTAAGTTCCAATAACTATTCGATTTGACTTAATATTCAGTAAAAATTAGTCGAATATATAATATAATATATGTAAATTGTTTCGGTGTTGGTGCTTCAAAATAAACACATCAACGCCGTGAGCTATGTTTTAATTAAAACAAGTACAGAAAAAAATACAAGTTGGAAAAAAATGGTCACTGAAATGTTCAAGTTACGAGTTCTTGGTGCTAAGGTTGAAAATACTTGTTCTCTCTTTTATGAATTGGTACAATTAATATATACATATAGAGGGGTAGGTACGCCCTTCGACAAACAGAGATGGTAACGCCCATTCGGTTCTGAAAAATATTGAATTTGAATTAGAAGATGCCGACACAGCGGGTGATTGCAAAAGTTTGTGAAAGTAGGTAATTGTACATTTGCGAACCATCCCTGTTTGTTGATGTCCAGTTCAAAGAGATTCCCAGGCGTGCCTATGAATAAATCTTTTCAAAATGATAATAAAAATTTGTACAAACTAACAACTATCGTAAACTAATATAAATATAAAACTTAACTTACAGCACGTCTTCTAAATATTACAAAAATATATACAATGACTATACACAATGATTATATACAATTAACAAGGACCGAACATAAATAGAGAAGAAAATGTAGGGAAAAAGCGAATATAAAGATTGGAGACGAAAGATAAAAAGAAGTGGCTGATTTTAGGTATCTAGGGAGTTACATAAATCAGGACGGAAGGAGTAGGAGGGATATGAAGGAGAGGATAGTGCAGGGTCGAGTCGCCTCCAATAAAAATAAGTCACTTCTATACTCGCGAGCGATTAATTTAGAAATTCAAAAAAGACATTTAAACGTGTATGTTTGAAGCGCAGCGCTGTACGGGTGCGAAACATGGACAGTGGGCGCGGCGGAAAAGAAAAGGTTAGAAGCGTTCAAAATGTAGTGTTATAGGCGAACGATGAGGATACCGCGGATAGAGAAGGTTAGAAATGAAGAGGTATTAGAAAGAATAGGAGAACGGAGTACTCTACGGAAGTCAATAAAAAAGGTTGGTAGGACACCTTCCCAGTCATGAAGGTCTTGTCAGAGATATATTAGAAGCAGAAACAGGAGTTAAGAGGAGTAGAGGTAGACCTAGATTAGATTACTGTTCACAAATAGTTAAGGGTGTGGAATGTTCCAGTTTTGGAGAAATGCGAAGATTAGCTCATGATAGGAAAGAGTGGAAGTGCGTGTCCAACCAGTCTTAGGACGGACGAGCTTATGAGGATGATGATACGTAAATAGATCGAAATGGTTGTTTGATATTTTTAACAGTTCATGCTTGGTACTCGCTTATAAATCGTCCTGAAAATATGAACTTGTAGTCATCCTTGTTTAAAAAATGCGATGCTGAATATAAAAAAAATTACTTTTCTGTAATTTCCGATTTTTGCGGTTCGTCCTCTTACACACAAAAGACTTTTTAGATACTACAAAACCTTTTTTATATTCGCTAACGAGACTTTCGATTCGGGTGTTAGGTTGTTTTGTTGTTTTACAACTATAACAAGGTTGATCAGGCTACTCTGACGAAGAACTATTCAAGACACTACCCTTTCTGTCGTGTGATTAATAAAAGTAAAAGAACGCATTGTCCTCAAGAAATATACGTGTCAGCGAAAAACGTGAAAAGGAGAGGAACGAATGAATAAAAAAACGGCATTCACGCGGCAATTCACCAAACTTATTTAATGCTTTCTTTTGACGTTAAAAATCGAATCGACCCTATAACAATACCTCATAATGAGGAATATCAACAACCATTCTTGCGGTCTAGACGAAGGCATACATACAACTGAATTGTGGACGTAGACAAACATTTTTTGTTCTTTAACAGGAAAAAATCGTATCAAACGGTAAAAAATGCTTGGATTTTATAAAATGCACATTTGAAACTGTAAGTAAATAGGATGGTAGGATCTCGCTACTCGCATCAATCGTTTTAATAAAATATGTTTCTTGTAACTTGGATTTTGATGTCCTTCGTAATCTGAATTTTATTACAACTACCCTGGACAAAAATTGTCAGTCTCTCTCCAGTCTCTTAGGGTCTTTCGGCGTCTCTGAGAGCGTCTCTCACAGTCTTTCACGGTCTCTCAGTTACGGCCTAGATGTTTTTATGGATCTCTCCCAGTCTCTGTATGAGAGATTCGAACGATAAAATTGTTAATTCAGAGATTCGAGTCTCTGGTTCAGAAACTGGATACGAAATGAGGATCTCTCTATGAGCGACTCGCGTCTGTCATTCAGAGACGCTAAACAGTTCTTTTGACAGTCTCTCGACAGTCTCTCTCAGCGACACCATAGAGACTCGATGAGGGACGGACAGTCGAGTCTCGCTTTCAGAGACTCTGAGAGACTGAACATTTTTATCTCGGCTAGAGATGGCGTTTACTACGACATCTGCAGTAAGTCGTGAAATGCTGTTTAATTGGTTGGTGTTCTGATTTAACTGTCTACGACCGGCGTGTTGATGAGACCCAATGAGTTCTAAATGCGATTTATATCTGACGGTTTTGATTAGTAACTGACCAAGAACTTGTGTACTGTAGAACTGAATGATGAAACATGAAAAAAAACTAATCTTGAAAAATACATTTTTGTTAGTTGGCATATACCTAACAGAAAAGGATAGCTTAAGGTACGTGAACCAGTGACTAGGCTTATTTCTGGAATGCGTGAATTTCAGATCGCGTATTAAACTAAAAATCTATTAACCCTTAGCGTGTTATTAAAAAATTTGAATTATGTTCCGCTTGCTTATAGCGTAAAAAAGAGGCGTGACCCGTTATTAAAATTTCTACGGGTTTCAGTAAGGGCGTAACTCAATTTTTTTGAAATTTACGTCCGTCAAATTGGACAAATTTGATCCGGGTTACCGTCAATAAATATTTTTCAAATTCAAAACCTCAAATGTGCTAAAAACAAACGCCGATACTGATTAAACCTCTTCTATAAATTAATGCCGCCAAGGTGTTGCCTTCTTCTTTTGTACTGATGACTTTCATATTTTTTTAACGCGTACAGCATAGGGGTGGGTTTGTATATTGAAGGGCTGCAACGTTCTATATGTTCTCTATAATGCCTGATTAATCTTTATATCGAATCGGATCCGTTTTTGTTATGGACAGACAGACGAACGAACGTTCGGTTTATTAAGGGAAATATTAATGATATGTATCAAACCAAACATCACAACACATGTGACGAAAAAGATGAATCGTCTTTTCAATAGGTGGATAATTTTTTCAACACTCTCATTGTTGTTCGCATTTGTTAACAGCGTAGTACATCTCGCACCCTTTTCGGTACGTATTTAGTGGTGCGGGGGCTGCTGTTGCACCTCCATGGACCTTTCAAATGTTATGAATAACACCACCTATATCAGATTTCTTTGCTTCTTGTGTTTGTATCTAATCACCACTTCAAAAGAATGTGAATAGAACTGACTGTATACGTATTTCTTGTGTGCAAGCTGCAAAGGGTTGAATTAGAAATTATATTGTAAGGTCGAGAATAAGTATGATTTAATCATTAAATATCATCAGCCGTTTATTTCGAATGGTGATGAGGTTTTAAAATTGATTCTTCTGAACTGTTAAGTTACAATCGTTATAATATTTATAGAGGACAAAAGAAAGGAGCTATCATAGTATGAATCAAAGAATAAGTATAAGACCACTTTCACACAGTGCGATAACGACACGGTTTACTGCACGCGGTTTGCCGTATCGTATCGGGACGCCGCTTTTACATTACGCGACTAAATATTGTTTGGACAACTTCCAGTTGAAATTGTACGTATCTAATGGAGCCAAAAACGGTAAGACAGACAGCGATAAGTTGGCGCGACACACGACATGTGTGAAAACGTACGTTTGCGATATGGGTTGTTCTAGTTCTAGGGAAATGCGAAGATTAGCTCAAGATAGGAAAGAGTGGAGGTGCGTGTCCAACCAGTCTTAGGACTGACGACCTTATGAGGATGATGATGCAGTATTTTTATTGCAAGATTTGTTAATACAAATCGGAATGTATTTGCGACATTTTCTACTGCAACAATTTCAATATCGGATCGCATCAGAGTGAAAGCGTTCGCTTTAAATACATTTATTTTGGATTTACTTTTGTGTCGTTGCGATTTACCGCATGCAATAAATCGTGTCGTTATCGCATTGTGTGAAAGTGACTTAAAGAAAAGAGCTACTTAATCTATCTATTCAGTTATTCTAAATTTTCTGTAGTAATGCTTCAACATTTGTTATTTTATTGTAGATTTCTAGAGTATACTTATTTTATATAGCAAGAATTTAAATAACAGAAATAAGTTTAATATTGTATATGCATACTAAAGTTTCACTGTTGATTATCATAAAAGCAATAAAAAATTAGTTTCTGTATCACACTTTATCGTCGTCCTTCTTTTCTTAAAATATGTTGTCTTACTAAAAATACTTTTACTTCTTTAAATCATTTTGAATAGTGCGGTCAATTTCTTCACGGTTGGTGGTAAATTTTGAAGAAGTTTAGCCAGATCCTTAGGTAGCTGAATTAACTTTTCATGGATGAAGAAATAAAAGTTTCTCAAGAGTGGAAGATTTACATATTTATCTGGTTATTTAACGTTTCGGCATCGATGTAGGTTTAAGAATTAAAAGACGTTTGCCGATGAAGACACTCTTACATGTTTCTCGATTTTGGTTGTGGTCTTCCAATAACTGCTCGACATAATATAAGCGTATAATTAGAGTAAGAAGAGCGGAATATTAAGCTATAAATTCGCGAGTTGCTGATGAGCAAGTTCCCATATAAAAGCAAATGAGCGCAGCAGGCCCCGTATATGTAGGATATTACCTTAAAATAAATGGCTAACTTTTCGTTAATAATTACTCATCTTATCAAGCAAGCCGAAGACAGCTGTAACCGCGATGCGGACCGGTCTTCTACTTCTTCTTCGTCGTCTTCTACTTCTTCTTCTTCTTGGTCCTCTACTCTTCACTTCTCGGCCGTCGCGTCGTGCGTGCCAATCTGCTTAAATGCCAATGCGAAAATATTATAACTGGCTGCTGCCATATCAGCTGAATTAATTAGCAATTTAACATGTTAAAGACAAACGAAGATACGCGGAACACCGAATGCGACTGAGTACACGGTGTGTTATCCGGATCGAATACGAGATGACCTTTACTTAACCAAAGCCTAATTAATATACAGAACGGTCCAAGTGTAATACAGGGTTACAAAATTGGCAGTTAGAATGAATAAAACCAATACAGTAGTTATTTCTAACGTAAATTGTTACACCGTCTATCCTCAGGAGTGTCTAAGATATCCTAATTTCAAAGTTGATACATAAAACAGAATTACTTATACTTTAAGAATAAAAACCCCAAAAGGTAGTAATAATGAAAATCTCTAAAATTCTAATCTCGTATTGGAATTTTCTGAGCAAAACTGCAATGTGGTAGCGCAACTCTAAGGCTATTAGATTCCAGTTCGCTGATGCAAAATATGCCCTAGGGAAAAATTGAAAAGTAAAATTTAGAAAAAGATGATCATCTTTGATGAATTTTTCTATAATGTACTCAAAAGTAGTCTGAGAATTTCCCAAATAATGTTGACAAGTGAATAAATCACTAGGATGCATTGTCATTATCCTTAGTAAAAAATAGTTCTGTACTTTTCAAACTATACATCGAAGACGCGGTCAGCATCATTAAAGACAATACAACTGTAGGGATGGATATACAGGGGTAAAAGGTTAGTATGCTTAGATTTGCTGATGATATGGTAGTATTAGCATCCAGCAAGGAGGAGTTAGAGATAGTTTTAAATAAAATGGAAGCGGTATTGACAAAACAGTAGGTATTGTATGAAAATAAATAAAAGTAAAACAAAAATACTGATATGCAAGGGAAGAGAAAGTAAGGAAAGAGCGAATATAAAGATAGGAGATGAAAAATTAGAAGAAGTGGCTGATTTTAGGTATCTAGGAAGTCAGATAAGTCAGGACGGAAAGAGTTGTAGAGATATAAAGCAGAGGATAGCGCAGGGTCGAGTCGCCTTCAATAAAAAGAAGTCACTTCTATGTTCGCGAACGGTTAATTTAGAAATTCGGAAAAGATTGTTAAATGTGTATGTTTGGAGCGCAGCGCTGTACGGGTGCAAAACATGGACGGTGGGCGCTGCGGAAAAGGAAAGGTTAGAAGCGTTCGAATTGTGGTGTTACAGGCGAATGATGAGGATACCGTGGATAGAAAAGGTTAGAAATGAAAAGGTATTGGAAAGAATAGAAGAATAGAAGACTGCATGGAACTCAATAAGAAATAGGTGAGATAGGTTGGTAGGACACCTTCTCAGGCCTGAAGGTCTAGTCGGAAACATATTAGGGACAAAAATGGGAGTTAGAAGGGGTAGAGATAGACCTAGATTAGATTACTGGTTGCAAATAGTTAAGGATGTGGGTTGTTCTAGTTTTAGGGAAATGCGAAGATTAGCTCAGGATAGGAAAGAGTGGATGTGCGTGTCCAACCAGTCCTAGGACTGACGACCTTATGATGATTATGTTTACTTCAGTACTGCAGATTGACGGCATTTCGTCAATAAGGGTTATTATAGGAGATTGGTATTCAACCAATGTTAGGACTGACGACCTTATGAATATCACAAAACGTAAACTACCTGCGATGAAGTATCAATCTTGTGATTCGATTTGGTAATTTTAAATTACAGGGGGCCTTTTTAGGTGGGGGTGGGGGAAGTACTGTACAGGCTCTTGCTTTTACTCCCTAAAAAAATAACAGTAACTCACTATTTGTAAACACAGAAATGTAAACAAGTGTAAGAATTTTTAGAAAATTAGCAGAAAGCAAATGTTTTTCTTATTTCTAGAAACTAGCAGCCACATTAACTTACCTTTGTTAACGGATTCGCCGGCCGCCACTGTATTTAAAATTTCTTTTTTAAATGCCAACTTGATCTGTATTCCTCGTACCTACAGGGTGGAAGATTGCGCGTATAATCTCCTTTCGCTCCCATGGTTCGGTTAATGATGAGCTTGACTTTCCCATAAGAAACTCGAAATTGAGACCTCGCTAAATTTAGTCAGTGACATTATGTTGGATCCCGTGGCAAACACAGACATACATACATACATAAATTTATTTGGCCGTTTAAGTGACACGCGACATGTGCCGTAATTGATGATTGAAATCTACCACATGATGACTGATCATTTATCATTAAAACGAAGTACAACAAATAAAAATTTTGAAAGCGGATTTTCACATCGTACTGATAACCATTTTGATATTTCTGCACCGTTTTGATTAGAAGAAAGCATGGAGGGTCATAATTTTAGGGTTTATAGTTTTCACGGTTTCTGTAAAAAGGGTCTGAAGACATTTTCCAACAAAAATTAGAAAAAATTGTTTTTGAATCAATTCAAAAACAATTCACATGATCCAGTAATATATATCAAATGCGTAAAGTGTCACACAGTGTTCTAGAGAGAAACAGTTATAATGGAAGGATAAACCGATGCGTGACTGATCTTTTAAGGATTCTGTTTTTCTTTTTGAGGTAGGAAGCTTTAAAAATGATCGAAAGGCCTTGCTTTTTATTTTAGTTCGATATTGATTGCACAGCGTTTATATGATTAAGATTACAAAGTCCGTATAACTTATTAACTTGTTTTGTAATGAATTACCAGGACTCGTCACTAATATACACTGAAAACATGTTTACCGTTAAGTTACCAAAATTATATCATCAATTAATACATAAATTATCTGTTATATATTACATTATATGTTTATAAGTAACAAGCTTTGGAGAGTGTTGGTGAGTAAAGCAGTACAGTTAAGGGACAAATAAAACCGAAAGAGAACCAAGCGAAGTTGCGATCCGAAGCCGGCCCTGGGCGTGAATTGGCAACGTATAGAGAAATTGCAATAACAACTAAGTAGCTACGTCGATGACGATTGTGAAACGAATAATAAAGTAAATATCAACAGTTTACTTGCGTAAAAACGTCAGGCATTTGACGTGCTTCATTTGCAGCGATCATACACGATCTTTGCAAATCATTAGCACCCTGTACTAGCGCTTGATACACACGCTGCTTCATACAACCTCATAAAAAGAAGTGAAACGGAGTATGTACCAAGTTACGAAAGAAAACGTTCGATCTCTTGGCACAATTCATTTGCAGAGAAAATTAAAAAAGAAAGCTGTGTTTTGTTACTTACTTTATGGACATCGTTATCTTGCTGCCTCTTGTTGTTAGATATAAATCGACATTTCAGTTTTTGTTTTTTCAAAAATACATTCATAATTGTGATGATACAAGATTAATTTGCAATTAAGTCGTGTGTTCGTTCACGTGTGTGTCATTTGTCAATGCGAAAATTAATTATCGGGGAATGATGTATGATGTTCTAGTAAATGTTAATTAAATTCTCGTAATTGATTAAACCAATTTTGAAACACGAACAGTGCGGTGACAGTTGGCTCTGTACTTGTTGATAAATGTGCATTGTAAAAAATAAGTTTCGTCGACTAGCAGTGCGCTCCTTGAGAGACAGGACATAAGGTGCGTATACCGTCTGGTATCTGCGCGAATGAAAAATGCGAATTAAAAATATTTACGCGAATTGACCGGATAGCGATATGCCAATTTAATTTACATTTTGGCTCATATTACTTTCTCTCATATGTTAACCGGGCCAATATAAATCGAGAATTAATTAATAATTTCATTTTCTATTTATGGTAACTCGGTAGGTACGTACACATGTATCCTAATTCGGTTTATTTTAAAGGAAGGCTATAATTACTGTTAATCACGGGCGTAGTCAAAGGAAGACAAATGAGCGGAGATGTGAAATATGGCGGGCTGCTACAACGCATTTCCAATTGGAGATGATGCTAAATGTGAAACGATCAGAGCCGGCTGAACGCGTAAACAAATGAAACAAATGCATTATTTACCTACACGTATAAACTTTCTTTAACATACGAAAAAGGTTGTTAAAGGTGTATGTTTGGAGCACGGCGTTGTACGGGTGCGAAACATGGACAATGGGCGCGGCGGAAAAGAGAAGGTTAGAAGCTTTCGAAATGTGGTGTTATAGGCGGATGATGAGGATAACGTGGGTAGAAAAGGTTAGAAATGAAGAGGTATTGGAAAGAATAGGAGAACAGAAGACTCTATGGAAGTCAATAAAAAATAGGCGAGATAGGTTGGTAGGACACCTTCTTAGGCATGAAGGGCTAGTCAGAGACATATTAGAGGCAGAAACAGGAGTAAGGAGGGGTAGAGGTAGACCTAGATTAGATTACTGTTGGATGTGGGCTGTTCTAGTTTTAGGGAAATGCTATGTTTAGCTCAGGATAGGAAAGTGTGGAGGTACGTGTCCAACCAGTCTTAGAACTGACGACCTTATGATGATGATGAGATAAAAGAAGTACTTTATTAGACAAACTCTGACGTTTTATCTTTTGACGGAGGAAAACTCTGG
The DNA here is from genome assembly GCF_000699045.2 of Agrilus planipennis. Taxonomy (NCBI): domain Eukaryota; kingdom Metazoa; phylum Arthropoda; class Insecta; order Coleoptera; family Buprestidae; genus Agrilus; species Agrilus planipennis. The sequence continues at coordinate 27,123 of NW_020439067.1, read as the reverse complement.
AATCAGTAATAACAGAACATAATCATTTTCTTAATGCAGTAATATCTAGTTTTAACCATGCACTCTAACTTACTTCCCAAAACTTCAGTTATATTTTTAACTTTTATATCCGTTTTTAAAAATACGTTGGGTTTTCACCTGATTGTGAAAAAAATGTACACATTGGTATTGTAAATTTAATAAGGGAGACAAAAGAAATGAAAATGCATTTTATATTTTTTGCGTGCATTTTTTGTTGTGGTACAGGGAGAGGGTCCGGCATAAAGAAGATGTGTAGGGCCCCAAAGTAAAATTGCTTTGAAAAAAGAATTTGAAATACAAAATGCAAATGAAAATATTAGAAAAAAACACTTTTGGAGTACCTAATTAGGTTTTTAATTTTCTGGGTGTGAGTTATAGATAAGTAACTGAGAGATATACTGAAAACCGACACAAATATTAACGGAAATGTAAGCCAAAAGTGCGCTTTTTCACCATTTATTTTTGAAACAATTACAACTAATTTAAAAATAATGTAACCGTCGAGATTTTTAGAAGTTTATGTGCTATTTACAAGAAAATTGTCATCATATTTGTAAGCTATTGTTAATGTGAAACTGAATATCAATGATTCTAAACTATACAGTACAAATTCTTTTTCTTTTTCAGATACTGGAATATAACTCGGAATCTTCTCATCTATGGGTATGTAGTACTACATTACAATAATCATTATTTATAGATATTAACGGTAATACACAGACAACGTATCATTTAACCATTAGGAAGGATGTTGAAATAAAAGACCTATTAGGTCTTGGGATTCATCATTTTCAGTAGTAGGGAGTAAAATGATCTTGTTTTATTATTAAGCTGCACAACCGTTTGGAGATATTAAAGGTAGTTTGCAGATGGGATGAAATGATTTCAACTGATATATTAATGTTAATATCGAATGTATGCATATGTAACATTGCATACGTACATGGATTTGTAAAGTGTGGGAGTTAAAAGCGAGTAGAAATGACTTTTAAAAATGTTAAATTCTGAAAACTAGAAGGTTACCTTAACTATATCAGTCGCATTTGTAGGTATTTATCGTGCAATTTAGATGCAGTTTAATCTGAAAATTGTCCATTTACATGTTGATCGTTGGTTCGTTTTATAAGAGAAAACAAAGCACTTTTTATCATCGTTACAATCAAACAATCTGAAAGCAGCCAAAGAATTTTGCATTTATATAATAAAGTAATTAAAATGGTAAATGCCGTCGAATTCCGTTCGCTTTATAAACAAAAAAACGGTCTTAAATTTCGTAAATGGCTGTCAAAAGGGAACTTTTTACATGGATATTTTTCAAAGATAAGCTTAATTATAGCCGCAATCTAAATGCATAACCGCTCACTTTTGCATGTGCTAGCGACGTGCATGACTATAAATATGCCATCGGTACTTGAAGATGCTGTAAGCAGCAAATAACACATCTTTAATTAATCGAGACAAATGATTCTTCGATCGCTTAGTCTTTTATACCATTCGTCTCGCATTTAAATTAGTCACTATATGCTTGTTGCCGCTTCAGTAAATTAGATAACAACTACAAATAGATCGTGATTCGATGTTCAGATAGAGTTATTAGCCTCAACTCTAATATACTTTATGATTCGTTACTACGATAGTTAATACATTAAATTGCTTTCAAGTCATTTCGTGTGAAACAAGGTATAGCTATATCATATGTATAAAAAACAGGTTCCTATACATAATCACAGAATCGGTTTTTTTTTGTGTAAAACGATTAAATTTTTTTCAGCATTTACAAAAGCTTTCATTTGTTTACGGAAAGCTCAAAATAATGTAATGATTTTTATTATGCGTATACTAAGTGCATTGATTCTAGTCTCCTTTAAAAAAATGAACTGTAAATTGTTCCCAAAAAATGCCCATATGGCTGAAGCACAAAAAGGAAAAAAAAAGTATTGCCGGGGACATTTCTGGATTCGATAAAGGCAATCATCATAATTTTGTTTCACCGATGGTAAGTCTCAAGAATTTCATTTATAAAATCGTTGATTATTTTCGAAATTTGTTTAAAAAGACTAAAAATGGTGTGCAAACATTTTAATATACATTTAGAAGTTGTTCGTAGAGCGCCGTGTTCTTGGCGCCGCAACATTTTCCGTGCGGATTGCGTACTTTGAACGCTGCTACTTTGTTTTTCATAATTAGATGTAATTTCTGAACTTTTTATGATTCTAAACTTGCTCTTGTAATTTTATGTTAAGTATAACGTTAATTTTCAAAGATGACCAAGGGGCAAGGTATTTTAAAACGGTTTAATTGTTCTTTTTTCCGATGCTCTAAGAAGATATTACATGCAATTTGACTACAACAGCAAATTGTTGATCTTCATGTAGATTACAGGATGTCTTAATTTGCACGATTTCAAATTGCATTAATCTTTTGAAAACACACCAAACTTTCTCGAAGCGTTAATAAGAAAATTTTATAAATTGCAGTACGTATGCAGTGTGTATAGAATCGTGAAAACTAAATGTAACTAAAAAATACGAGAGACAGTTTCGCGTTGATAATGTCCACATGAAGAAGTGTCCGCAGTGGTCATAGTTGTAGTGATAATTAGGGGTGAGTCTCTCTCGTTTTTTAAGTCAGTTACCACAGCTCCAATTTCTACTTTAACTAATTGTATAATCAAATTTTTTAATGGCGTCTTAACATTTCCGGGCCCCTCTTTCTAGAAAAATATGTAAAAAAGGTGAGTTATTCATGCGAGTTCAATAAAGCAATAGGTCAGNCGTGGATAGAGTAGGTTAGAAATGAAGAGGTATTAGAAAGAATAAGAGAACAGAAGACTGTATGGAAGTCAATAAGAAATAGGCGAGATAGGTTGGTAGGACACCTTCTCAGGCATGAAGGTCTAGTCAGAGACATGTTAGAAGCAGAAACAGGAGTTAGGAGGAGTAGAGGTAGATCTGGATTAGATTACTGTTCACAAATAGTTTAGGATGTGGGATGTTCTAGTTTTAGGGAAATGCGAAATTATCTCATGATAGGAAAGAGTGGAGGTGCGTGTCCAACCAATCTTAGAACTGACAACCTTATGATGTGCATTAGACAATTAAACCGTTTATTGATACCATTTCTATAATGAGTAACCAAGAAAGGGTGATAAGAAATATGGAAAAATGTCTATTGTATTATGCATGCTTATCGTTTAAGACTGTTCTATTACTAAAGTTTTTGCTGAAGCCATCGTCTCCAGGGCCCATGAGGTGTTTAAAATATTACATTTAGACGTAAATTTGCTTTCAGTGCTGCGCCTTAATAAGTTTATCGCATTTTTTTTTTTGTGACAGTTATTATACTTAAAACGCTGTGTAGAGATTTGTGCCATATGTAAACGATTTGGTATCAGTAAAAATCGATGCATGATAAATATCGAATATACGACTACTAAATTACGCTACTGACAGCTTTATTCGCATTTTTATGCTGCGTAATTTTTAAATGAAAAAAATATATGCAGCCGTACAATAAGTCGGTGAAATTCGCGTATAATTGCCCGCTTATTACGCATATAAGTTTAAAAATCGGATAATGATGGCAATTATCGACAATTATTTAGAAAAGATGAAAGGGCACAGTGTAGCAACGCAATATTTCACGTTTTATTTCTTTTGAAATATTTCATGTCATGCTTCTTCTCCTTTGACAGAAAAAATAAGGATAAGAAATTATAGTAATGATTATTCTCTAGCATCACAGAATACACATCGTTTATGCTAGTATTATTTGGTTTAGCTCTTGAAGGTCGACAGGTTTCTTTTTAAAATTAGGTAAAATTGCTTGATAAAATTATAAGTGATGATGGACCTCCTGATTTAAGTTTAATGGACTTTGCAGTAACATAGCAACAAACGTAACAGTATAGGTAGATATTTGTAATGGTTAGATTAGTGTTTAAGGTTTCGCTGAAAATATTATATTTATTGACATAAGCTCATCACGATCGACGCGTACACGTTAAGGTCCTGCATGCTTCAACTCAAAAATTAATATACAGTTAAAATCTGTTATAACGACGCCGAAGGGACTATTCATATTTGGTCGTAAAAACCGATAGTCGTAACAACCGGTGACGTTGTTATTAAGTACCTAATACCTCTTATTGAATGTGTGATTAATACATTCGTGCATAAAATAATCACATAAAACGTATAATAAAAAGACATTACGTACATGTAATTATCATTTTTCTATATTAATAAAATCTGGAATTTTAGTGTGTTTGGAACACTTCTGTCGTGCGTACAGACTTTGTACGTTTAATTTTAATTATTGTATCATCATAATTTCCCTGCATATGAAATTGTTCATTAGAATAAAAAACAATTTTTCCTAATACACTGACAGCATTGAGACCATCATTCAAAGTTGGCACTGCAAATTGTTCTTCAGTCTCTTCCTGTTCTTCATTTTTCTCTTGAACTTCTTGTACAATATCATCTTCCGTAGCTGGTGCACAAATTGCAATAGAGTTATCTGCATCAATAAACTCATTAGGTTCAGTAGCAGATATTCTGAGAATTACAATAGACCCTAAACT